>NC_090727.1:2189110-2206610 GCF_036898095.1 Palaemon carinicauda
ACCCATCAACATCGAGAAAGCAATGAAGCTGTATCCTGTTGACAGACGTTGCAAGGAAGTCTTGCTATTGTGTCACGCACTTCCAATGCAAACACAACCTCTCTCTCTTAAGGGATTAGAGCTTTGTTAGTTGAATTCTAAAAGGAAGACAGGAAATATAAGTTATCTTCCTTTACAATAATCGACAAAGAACCGACGTAATTGAACTATATTTTTATGTTAGCTAAAATTTTAAAACAATACAAATTTATTATTTTAAAACGAGACTAACTATGGGTGTTGAGAAAAAAATATTTCTGATTATCAAAATACCTCCACTAACTATTAATAACAGTAATAATAATAATTAATAATAATAATAATAATAATAACAACAACAAGAAGAATAATAAGCAGTAGTAGTAGTGGTAGTAGTAACAATAGTTGCAGTTGCTGCATAAAAAAATATGTCTGAAGCATGATTTTGATTCCCGCATCCACCAAACTGGATATTCAAGAAACGTGGGCACGAGGGAGAGCAGAGGGTAGGAGGGGAGGGAAGGGGAGGCTGCATGTGCCAAGAGGAGATGAAAACGATGAAGTGACGAAGCACTGATTTTTTTTTTATTCAAGGGAAACGACCTTTAGAGAGAGAGAGAGAGAGAGAGAGAGAGAGAGAGAGAGAGAGAGAGAGAGAGAGAGAGAGAGAGAGAGAGAGAAATACTTAGAAACTTGGAAATAATTTTAGAAACATAACTGATATCAATGTATCATATCTCCATATGGCGTTGAAAATGGAATTTAGATTGGATTTAACCACCTATATCAAGCTAAATAAAAACAAACGTAAAAAATTGCCTCTTCTTTCATCCCTTAGATTCGAGGTTCAGTTTTCATTTAATATGCTGATAAACGGTTTCAATACAATCTGGCTATAAAATGAATTTCCTTAACATTACCTATTTTATGTCTTTCGAGATTAAGTTGAAGATCCTTGCCTATCTTAGTTTCTCATACAATGCAAATACATGATTTTATTAAACTTGTTAATGGTGCCTATCAATACCAACTTTACAAATAGAGGTAGACAAATTCATATATTTTTAAATATAGAATTAAAAATATAATCCATCAGGAACATTAATCTGTAACAACCTACAAAGACATCGTATGAATACAGAAATGGCGAAGCCGATGTTGACACTCAGATCTGCAAGTTTATTTCATTGATCTTTTTTTAATAGATAATAAACTTAAGAGTTGACACATGAAAGTTATAAAAATTAGTGATGTAAACGCCACCAAAATGTCAGAGCAGAAACGTTACAACACATATATTTTCTTGTAGTTTTAAGAGCAAATGAATCATTTATGATCATATCACTTGCATCACTTGACCAAATAACACGTGCATTAATTGTTTCAATAGCATTAGTCACTATTAGAACCTATACCCATAACAGTAGTTATAAATCACAAATGAAGATTTCTCAATTATAATAAAAAGTGAAAGTAATTTGTGAGGTTATAAAATAAATTGTAAGAACAGTTTGCCAGATGTAATAAGAAATAAGTCGTAGTCCAGCAAACATGTTTTCCGCAAGATCCTTTCAGAAGCAATGACAATTAGGTCGCAAGATACTAATGAAGCTCGACAGGAAATGACGAGGCACACGAATCGTCTTTGCCACAGAGAAAAAAAAACCCAATACATTTTAGGAGATAAAAAAACCTAGACGTAAAAAGGTATTTCAGTATTGTATTCATTATTTCTATCTATATTTCAAAACGAACATACTTTCATCTATGAAAAATATACTATCACCTTATTCAACAATATTCCCTAAAATCAATTTAAAAAAAAATCAAGTTGAAAATTAGGAATTAAAAAAAAGAAGCTAGAATAAAAATAAAAGTTCACCAGTGAAAATTTTAAATCAGAGGAATGATGGCAATAGAACACCGCACTTCACAGGAAAAAATAATTTCTTCAAAAATATGATGAGACATTTTATTGCAAGAACTCACAACAATCATTTGTTATGACATCCACCACCACGCGCTAATGTTGTTCATTCTTTTGCGGAAAGAGTTAAGATTCTGTCTTATTTTTGGCCATTATCTCTACCTCATTTTTACTATTATTGTTTTTCGACCAGGGGTGGTGTTTACGTAGTACGGTTACACAAACTTTCATCTTGATAAAAATAAAGTTTTTATTTGCTTTTTTTTTTTCGTTTTTTCCGCACATCGAGGACAATCAGGATGATGGTTTCACGTGAGGAGGATGATATATATAACAGGGTACAAGATTAATGGAGATTCAACTCGAGTATTTACGTCACTAAAAACATGGGTCGGGGAAAAATGATGGCCTGGGTGAGAGAGGACGTGACGTTAGGAATGTTTACAAGCGAAACGGTGATACTAAAAAAAAAAAAAAAAAAAAAAAAAAAAAAAAAAAAAAAAAAAAAAGAGGTATTAACCATTAGATAATAGTCGACAATTGAAATAGTAATAAGTAATTGTCACTCATAGACCAATTATCATCATCATCATTATAAGTTAAGCTACAACCCCTAGAGCTCCAACATGGAAAATACCCCAGTGATGAAGGGAAATAAGGAAATAATAATCGATATTTTCAAAGCCATTTGAACATTTCGAGGGGAATATCATAGGTACTCGTGCACAATATACATTAACCAATAAATGTTTGGTTTTCCACATATCCACATACAATCCCCCAAAATTCAACCTAATTCAATTACCCAACGCACCATTGCGTCTTGTAAGCCTGTGAAAAGTAGAGAAAACTTTTAACAAAAGAGATAAAAAATAACGAAAATAATCGGCTTCACATACATACAATATGTAAAATCCGAACCAGTGATAACAACTAACGGAGGCTGAGGCAATTAAAAGGCGCTCGGTAGCTCCCCTTCCCTATTTCAAATTCAAGAGGCGAGAGTAAACGAGAGGTGAGCCCTGTTTACCATCAAAGAGAACGAGGAGAGACCCAGGGCCTAATGGCTTCGGGGGCCTCAGGAATTGAGCAGCTCTGTACGATGCACTGTCCCCCAATTGCAGCTGTGAACATCGGAAATGGCATCGTACAATTTCCCAGACAATGGCGTCGGAAGAGGAAGAAATAGTGTGATGATGGTTGCAGTTGGTATTTTTTCTTTCCATAATTTTATATATATATATATATATATATATATATATATATATATATATATATATATATATATATATATATATATATATATACATATACATATACATACATATATATATATGTATATATATACCTGTATATATATATATATATATATATATATATATACTGTATACATATATATATATATATATATATATATTATATATATATATATATATATATTAAATAGCTGAATAGGTTAAGAGTCTTTTCACTGGGTACCTTATAATCTAATAGTTATTTACAACGTATCTTAACTGTGTTATTTGTTGTAAATTTCCTGAAATAGTTCATTCTATACATCTCAGTTTCGTTTCAGTTACCTGCTGATTAATCTAATTGGGTACATAGGCTGGACTTCTCAGTGATAATATTGACCATTAAATTTGGATTATCGAGTAGAGTCTACTTCTGTATTTCCGTGATCTCTTATAACTAATAATCATCGCAGTGAAAGGGTTGAAGGGAAAAATAAAAAAGTCCACGATATTGTTTCATCTTATCTTTTATATTGACCGCTATTTCAGCTATAAATTTTGTATTATCATCAGGGATACATAAGCTGAACATAGGAAAAACTTAACTATCAAGGAAGGTAAAATAAAATGAAAAATTTAATCCGAATATACGAGGAAATTTGGTCAGAAACTTTGACAATGGTAGATTTGTATTGCTAAATCTTTAGCACTGAACTTCCGCTGCTTGAGTACTACTGCAGTTGCATCAATACCTTTTTAATTTATGAATAAAATAATTGGCTAGCTTTTAACATATTACCAATGGCAATTATATTTTTCTTACAAACAAAATTTTAAGGTGAAAAAGTAAAAAATGTTCTCAATATTAGAGAAACTGATCCGGTACTTCTCTCATTTCTTTGAAAGCTAACATATTAGATAAGCATTTTCGCAATAAATAAAACAGTTCCTTCTCCTTTTATAGTATTGGTGTCAATCTGAAATGCTGCTTAGGTTTTGGAGGTAATTAAAACTGTATTCTAGCTGAGATGATCTAGTCATTCAAAAAATTTAAATTATTGAAATTCTCAATAGTTGAAAGCATTGGAGGATGAACAAGTGATAAGAGCGTTGAAAACCCCTACGGTATGTAAGCGAATCACCCATCAAAGGCTTACAGGTTCTTTCTTATTAGTCGATGTGAACAATACCAGAGCATCTATCTACCTACCTTAGCCAAAAATTATTTGACTTCAGCTGCCTCCGGACAACACCAAGTCTCAATTAATTTACGTCGCCTTTACAGATCTCATTCTTGAACTTATTCACAATCAAATATGCTCCAGCCGATTAATCAATTCTTTGAAATATGAGGCCCAAATGATATAAAACTGAAAATACAAAATTCTTGCAGACATCTGTGTATTGTATAAAAGAAACGCTGTGTATCCATATCATTTTTTGTTTAACAGTCATAGTTTACGGGCCGTGATAATTATTTTATGCTTGTCACCTTTTATCCTAGGATCAGCATTTGCAACACTTTTCCAGTATAAGCAACATGAAGATACAGTGCTAGAAATTCAGGAAGACACGTAGCGTCTTTAAGGTATTGACCTTCTCTTATATTACCGTCTATTCTGATAGTAGGGATAAACTATTCCTTTCTTAAGGGCTTGACACTCTCTTGTATATTCCAACCATTTATGACGTTAAGGGTAAATTAATCTGTTCTAACAAAAAAAAAAAAAAATATTTTTCTTCGAAAACGTCCCTTTTTCTTCCCTGGGATATCTCCTGTTATAGAATCAAAGAAATCTCTAAACATTAGGAAGGGTTCACATACAGTACTTATAAACGGATATTCATGTGTTTATATCTAGGAACTCCCAAACGGATAAAGACATGTTTCTCGGAAGGCAGTTAGAAAACAGACTACACACTAAACTTTCTCTTGTGAGTGCGCATTTTCCTTGCCATATTTTGCATCTACCTCTATAATGTAAATTATTACTTTTCTAAGCAACTGACATAAAATACATACATCCATATTTTTTTTTCTTTATCAAATCAGTTAGGAACATTGCTGTCGATAATCATTCCCAGTTTCAAGTCCTTTCAACTCTTAAATATATTTACAATCCATTCCCATTTAAATTGAATGACACTCTAGGTATTCGATAAAATCAATATAAATATGTTTTCCTAAATGTGCCCCTTGACTTGAATGATTTTACTGCAATCATAAATTTCTCTGTTTTTGAGAGAGAGAGAGAGAGAGAGAGAGAGAGAGAGAGAGAGAGAGAGAGAGAGAGAGAGAGAGAGAGAGAGAGAGAGAGAGTGTGTGTGTGTGTGTAGTGTTCTTAAAGATTTTAGCGTAATTATGAAATCTCTGAAATATTAGGCGATTAAAAAAATATCACTGCTTCTCTACTTAGACATTTCTCTACGAATATGAAAAAAAGACCTACTCTACACGTTCATTCTTCTTTTTGCAGGCGCTTGCGCAAGCAAGCCTTCCATGCAGTGACCTTGCCAAGGCACCATGCAATCTCCAGCAAATTTCCGGTTCCAGCCTGGAATGCTGGATCGTTACTGCTCTCACATCCACGGAGATTCGATCTAGACCTCATCTCAACTTGAACCTCTAGTCGATACCCAATTTTTACGATGAAACCTTAATGCTGCGTTCTTTAAAATAAATTTAATATATCACGCTTGATTTAGTGTTATAATAATTGGAGGTTTGAGGATATGATAATGTATGAGTTATAAAACAAGAGGATGAACGAGAATTACAAAGCCTTATACCTACTTCTTAATTCCACGGTAACCGTGTTACTGGAAGCAACAAAAAGACCATCCAACCAACTAACGAAAGATTTGTGAAACGTCCGATACGATTTTAATTTCCAAGACGTTTTCCCTTTCTCGGATGAGATCAGGAAAATCGAAGTTTCGAAGACATTTTAGACTGTCTTCTCTGGCATTATAAGTGGATTAAAACAACTGAGCGGTTGGCAGAGGCTTCATTAAAACCTTTACTCCACTTTGCCAGTTCACATTTGGGTAGTAATGGTCCAGTAATACCCAGTTTCAAAAGCAGTATTGCTTCTCGCTGTGACAGAAAATCGGAATTAACCGTATGCAAAGTTTTAATCATATGCTTAATCTCCTTCAAGGTCATCACATAGGGATTGCAACGAGATGAAACCCATGACATGAATTCAATCCCAAGACTAATTGAAATTCTTATCTCCCTGATTAACGTCCATGTTCAGGGAGGAAGAATCGTGCTTTACTAAATTGTGAATATTAGTTGATAACTAAAAGGACCTTTAGTTGTAATGGATGTGTCTTTTCAGTGCAGATAAAATTACTGTTTAAAAACAATAATAAAGAGCATAACAATCCTATAATAATAATAATAATAATAATAATAATAATAATAATAATAATAATAATAATAATAATAATAATAATAATAATAAATGGTTACAGCGCAGAAATATATCCTTCCCGCAACATGCTACAAGACCTGAACTCCTATACATATGCCGTCAAAATAGGCCAGAGCCTAAGTACAAGGTAGCTAACACCATTCGAGAATGGGGCCATGAAATCGTCTGCCTGCCGCCCGTACATCCCGAGCTCAATGCAATCGAGCAGATGTGGGGACACATGAAACGTTACGTGCGCTCCTCACTCCAACGTTTCACCCGAGCCGACCTACATGCCAGATTAGAGGAGGCAAGGATCTCTGTCACTCGCGATGTATGGGCAGGGGCAGTACGTCGATCACGAGCTTTTGAGGATAGTTATCGTTCAACAGATAACATGCATGACAGTATTGATCCTGTCATTATTAATCTTGACAGTGACACTGAAGATGAAGTTGACTTGCTATTAGAAAGCGACGAAGACTAAAAAAAAAAAAAAAAATAAATAAAAAAAAAATAAAAACAAAAAAATAAACAAAAAAAAATTAAATATGAAGGTTATGCCCTACCCACATTCGAGTCCCGTCATCGGTCGATACCAATATTCAATCAAATTCAATTAGGGGGTGGGGGGATATATGTGGCATTAGGTGAAATAAAGATTTTGTTTCTCATTTCCTATGGATACTTACCATCTATGCTCATACCCAATACCGAAATATGCAATGATATAATTGTGTACAATTACATATTGTTCAAACTCAAAGACAATATATATATATATATATATATATATATATATATATATATATATATATTTGTATATATATATAAATATATATATATATATATATATATATATATATATATATATATATATATATATATTGCTATTTAGCAGACACTTTAAATTTCAGAAGCATGGGGCAAAAGGAAAAATTGGTCAAGCCTCTGTACAACTCCCCACATTAGTAGAAACTGACAGGCAGAGAGAGGGAGAGAGCAAATCAGTGTATAAATAGATATTAATAAGTTAACTGGAGGGTAACAACCACTGAACTGTTACATTTATACAACAGTGTCAATTATTATTAGATTGCTAGAAAAAAAAATCGTAAAAAAATATGTTTAAATCAAAGCAACATTCAGAGAGAGAGAAAGAGAGAAGGAAAGACGTAGGGCAGGTGAGGGAAGAAAGGAGAGGGGAGGAAGAAAATGGGGGTTGGAGGTGAAGGGGGTTGTAGGCAGGCGGAGCTCTTCCAACCTGGTGTTCGTTTTCTTGCTTGGCTAATGAGTTTTGCCTCTTGGTATAGGTACAAAAGTCTTTATTATTTACAATAAAAGATTCATGATACTCCTATAAATTTCCTTACTGGGTGTAATACACTATAGTAAAATCTCGTACTGATACGAGTGTTCGTTACAGAATAATTGCAAAAAATCGCACTGGCACTGTCTGTGAAACCCATAGTGACTTGCTTCATACAATAATCATTAGATTTGAGAGAGAGAGAGAGAGAGAGAGAGAGAGAGAGAGAGAGAGAGAGAGAGAGAGAGAGAGAGTGTGTGTGTGTATCTAGCAATGTACCTATTGTGTACAGTATACTGTACACCACCCAAATTTAGATGTTATTTCTGAGTTGGTAATAATTAAACTCAAGATGCTTTAATTTGCATTTTTAAGACTTAGAATACTTTGTATCATTACATAACATAAATTATCTTAGTTTTTTAGTTTAATAGCAATTTATATATATTCTTATTTGCAAAGATCTTAAAGTGGATATATCTTTTTCTTATAACTTAGTGACACATTACTAATTCACCTGCTTCTTTGTCTGCAAACTCTATTGATTTTTTGCATGCTAATTAGTAGGAATTCAGGATTAGGTATCACGCACTGTACAGGATGCGCATATTTACATATTGAACATTGTACTGATGTTAAACAGCATCACCCTCCTCCATCTCTCATACATTTTCATGATCCTTGTAAAATTTTCTGTAATTAACAGAGAGTAACGAGCCGTCACTTAACCCTCTAACATTCCCTTTAAATTGGTCTTTGTTTCCATGCATCATCAAGTATCCCTTCCAAGGGGGAAACATCATCTCTTCTCGTTGTCATTCATTTTTCTTCTTTTCGAGGAAACACAAAAGCCTTTATTATCTTCATGAGAGTCTGAGTTGAAGCGGGAGACTCTTTGGTACTCTTGTTCTTTTGCGTATTTCAAGTACTGGGACATTACTCTCTCTCTCTCTCTCTCTCTCTCTCTCTCTCTCTCTCTCTCTCTCTCTCTCTCTCTCTCTCTCTCTCTCAGCATTAAACTAAGTGGAAGGAAAAGGTCTAGGTTTACATGACTTAGCTTTATACTTCAGTCTTTTCAAATCTCTGATTTGAACTTGTGCGTTCGTCGAATAAACTTTTAACATAAATGTTTTTAAAACAGCCTTGAACACCGTTCACCTCCGTAGATGAATAATATGATGACTTCGGAATCATGCTTAATGTACTTTATTTATACTGTTTGATCAACTTTTATAGAAAATATTGTCATCACATCTTAGACGACGTGTAATAAAGCCAA
Organism: Palaemon carinicauda; assembly: GCF_036898095.1. Lineage (NCBI taxonomy): Eukaryota > Metazoa > Arthropoda > Malacostraca > Decapoda > Palaemonidae > Palaemon > Palaemon carinicauda. The sequence continues at coordinate 2,198,298 of NC_090727.1, forward strand.
AGAATCTTCTTACGTCATTTTAAATTTGAATTATCTATTTATGAATTAAGGTTAAAGGTGTCTGGTTTAAGTCCAAATTTCATCCGAATAGATACTTACCAGAAGAACGTAAGTAGGGCAAGGGCAAGCCCAACTAACCACTGTGGTGGCCAACCACAGTAGTGGCCTCCCCATTAAACCGCTTAATCTCACGGTCCCGGGCGGGGATCGATCTGCCGCCATGCGAATGCTAGGCAAACACGCTTCCACTGTACTTGCCAGGAAATGTTTGAACACAAGAGATAGAAAAGGCAACACCATCGGAATCCTGCTTATAGTTTGTTATGAAACGACAGCCCTTCCTCCTCTTCTGACACCAAGAAATGAGAAAGATTATATCAATCTTTTAATGGACTTCTTTAGGGACGACAAACTTTACTCTCAAAGAAATAAGAAGTCGACCAAACTTTTCCAAACTTACATAAGACAATTATCCGTATCAAGACCCAATAATCGGCATAAAACTTTTTAAAAACTATGGTATTTCTTGGGGTTAGCGTGAAAAAAAAATTATCTATGCACTGAATACTCCTTACCCTTTCTGATTATAACTATAACCTAGCAAGTTTACTTCAATTTTCAATGGCGCAATCATTTATACTTCAATTAAATTTAATCTAATGTTACATATAAAAATTAAAGAGCAATTCGGTTACAAAAATTACATTTCTTCATTCAAAGGACGAAATAAGAAGACTCACTTTCTTTATAGTGTACGTTATGCAAAGGGGTAAAATCAGACAAAATTAATCATTCAATTTGAAAATATTAATATTCAAGAAAAAAATATAAATATTCGTATTTACGTGACATTCCAATATATATATATATATATATATATATATATATATATATATATATATATATATATATATATATATATATATAATGTGTGTATTTATATATGCATGGATAAAACAAGCGAAACATAACTTTACACTGAATATAGAGTTGCAACAGAAATTCCAGAGCAGAATATATTGGATTCTCGATGCAACAAAATATATATTTGGACAAGGACCCTGCCAGTTCAGTCCACCACCAAAGGTAAACTGGTATCTATGTTGTTAAGCGAGGTTAAGACGGTGCCTGTGTGTGTGTGTGTGTGTGTGTGTGTGTGTGTGTGTGTGTGTGTGTGTGTGTGTGTGTGTGTGTGCTATTTGAATGGAATTCCGTTGAGGAAGATGATATATCCCCAATACCAGGGGGAAAATTACTCTCGATTAATTTATTTATTATTACTCTATGTTGCATCCCTGCAGTAGTGCATACAAGCTAATTTACAACACGGCATAAAAACACAACACACACAAGCCTTCTTTCTCTCTCACAAGTACATAAATACAAGTCCGTTACGTAGCTTATGCTACGAATGTAAAATATGATGATGGAATAATGTAAGTTGTTGATCTATAAAAAAAAGTATGGGAAGTAAACAGAAACGAATTTGATATGCTGAGAGAAAAGCCGAGTGATATAACAGAAACAAGATAGGAAGCAGGGTATGCGCAAAAGATTGCAATGACTCAACTTGTCAATAGATGCCAAAACTGAACTGGTTAATGCTTTGTTGAGCTAAATTTCTTTTAAAGGTATTAAACTGCTGATTTTTAAAGAACAATTATGTAGACTATTTGCATATATACTTAGCAGAAACTAATTCAAATGGTGAGGTATATGGACATTACAAGTGTTTGAAAAATGTACAATTCAGCATTGTAAGAGGGATGGAGGTAAGGAAGACCTAAAATGTTTGAATAATGGTGCGAAAGGGATGGCGAGGAAAGGAACCACAGTGTTTAAAATTCATTGGTATAAAAATCCAGTTATATATCGTTGTATAATAAAAAAAACAGGAACTTTCGTACTGTTTTCAAAGTGCTTCTTCGGCTGAAGAATGAAATGATACACAACTGTTCGAAAGTAAACCAAAAACTCATATCAGAAACAAGATAAAAGTTATTAAAAAGCCAAAGTAAGAGTCAAACCTAAAACATCAGATGAAGAAAATAATGCTGTTGCCACCGTTAAGACATTTCACTCGTTGGATTTTTCATATCCATTATTATTAAACAAAGGCTAGGAATAACTGAAATCTAACAAAATTTTAATCTAAAGAAATTATCAGTATAAGTATTATCAGTGACAATGATAGGAATAATATTATCGTCTATTATAATCACCGAAATAATCAGAAGAATTATCCAGAGACACAAATCAGAGATGGCCTACACTCCGAAAAAAAATGTGAAAGTTAATATCCTTAATAATGAAAATCTAATCAGAAATCGGATGAAGCCACAAAGAACGGAAATTGATTAAGACCTTTTCCAGATGAATTCTCCGACAATCCTCAGATCATCATAAATTCCTCTCATGGAGTTAATTAACAATGGATATAAGAGGCCGATTATATCAATGCATACACGCACATTTTCATATATGAATATCGTGCATATATATATATATATATATATATATATATATATATATATATATATATATATATGCATATATATATACATAAATACACACATACATATATATGTATATATATAAATATATATATATATATATATATATATATATATATATATATATATATATATATACACACATACACACGTACATACATATATTTATATATATATATATTATATATATATATATATATATATATATATACATACACATACATATATACATACATACATATATATATATATATATATATATATATATATATATATATATATATATATATATATACACACACACACACACACATATATATATATATATATATATATATATATATACTGTATGGTCGTAAATTCTTCCATTATGAACGAACTATCTCAAAATACTCTGGTCCTTCCAACCAAAACTAAGTTTCTCTTGATCTAGCTTCACCCTACAGCCTACACTGACCTCTTACTAGTTTCTGCTTTATCTCAGTATTTGTCCGCCTTTCAAATGTTCTCAACAGCCTCAGTTTTTCCTTCACATTCATTTTCATAAAAGAGAGTTGGCTCAACAATGCCTGCACACATTGTTTCCTTGTCGTCCATAAGCATTTAAAGTCTTTTAAAAATCATTTGCACATATTCTGCTACCTTCATTTCTCCACATATTACGTGGCTCACCACTTCTCTGTTACCTATATTGCATCACCTCTTCTGTGACTCATTTCTCTAACTTAACCAATTAAACTTTTTCTATTCTTTCAAATTCCAAATTATCTATTATCCTCCATTGATTAATCTTCCTGGTTTCTATCTATCCTCATATTACTCGAGCTCACATTTGCTCTAAACTTCCTCCTTTTTAAAATATTTTTACTTGTTTCAGCAGTGACTATTTACCATCTTCAATCAGTGAAGATAAAAAATGATCAACTCTTCCACTTTCTATTCTTAATCTGATTGATTTATTCCAAACGATGCAACTGCTGTACATATAATTTCTTTACTCCAACTTTTCATAATTCTCAATCAATGAAGTTACAGAACAGCTATTTAGAAATTGCCTTGTTAATCAGAACTACTTTTACACAAACCAAGTCACTCCTTCAAATTCGTCTAAAACATACATTACTTACATGGAAAAATATCCAATTAATCTTAACAGCAGCTAATCTCCATCCTCAAAACAGCTTACATTACATATTTATTGATTCTACAATAAGATTTTCTTTAAAGAAAGAAAATACCAAAAACGAGTTTTCCATTTACTTCCAAACTTCATATACAGCACTTAAATAACAAACGGTGGATTCAAATTTGACTGTTATTGCCACCAAATTATGATGTTATGCTATGCAATATAAGGTATAGGAACTATAAATATCCCCATTCTTGAGCCGAACATCTATTTCCACATGGGACTTGGAATAAATAAATCATCTGTAAAAAAAAATACCAATATAAAAGGCCTGAAAATACAACCCTAAAAGTTAAACCTAAATTCGTTGTAGAGGAAACAAAGCCAGTCTTACAACAACTGAAACAGGAATAAAATAAAATCTATACAAACACTATGGATCAAACACTCCAGATGGAAGTTGAATGGAACTTATGAAAAGAAATTCCAAGCCATTAGTAAAATCGTCAATGCGGTTATTCATAAGAAAGCCCTTTAAGGGCATCCAACGCCTACGTCACCCTTGATCTTGCGCTAAAACTAACTTCACTTGGCTCTATCTTCATCTCTTTCTTAATACCCGAAAAATGCGCACATTTATATATATAGAGTAAATAAAATTGGTTAAACAGTTACGAAGTGTTTTATAAATATGTTACTTTAGGATAGAGAGACTTACGGAACATACATTTTTAAGAGACAAAGTTACAAACAAATTAAGCCGGTCAGTAAATGAGGTTCACCGTCTCCCCTGTCATCTATTAGTTAATTGATATTAATATTTGCAGCTCAAACAACATATCAAATTAAAATACAAATGTTCAATCTTCCATAATGAAGGGTCGGTGAAATATACTATTCATACAAGTAATGAAAACATTATAATAACCTCTTAATTTCATTAAAGGTCTTATTTATTCAGTTTCGATGCAATTTTCCAAATGACATACTCGATGATAATTTCATTTAGAATACGCTTATTAAGATAATTTCCCATCAAATCAATTATGATATACATGTTATACTTCTTCAGAAATGGAGAAAATCTGGAGATGAAATAGATTTTCACAATCCGGCAGACATTCAATCTTCTCTAATTGGTAGAAACTTATTTTCATAATGATTTAAGTGAAGGGTTATCATGCTATGCTAACACCTTCTTAACCATTACCGCTCATTCCATTTACTTTTGTTTCAGGTACTGAAGAACGCTGAATGTTGAGTAATAGGCATAATAAGTGCTTTAAAAAAAGATAATAAATAAACACCTATAAAGCCAACACACATTTACAATACTTGATATATATATATATATATATATATATATATATATATATATATATATATATATATATATATATATATATATATATATACACACACATATACATATATATATATATATATATATATATATATATATATATATATATATATATATGTGTGTGTGTGTGTGTGTGCGTGTGTGTATGTGTGTATGCAACTTTAACATACGCGTAAAACTTTAAAACGCTACCACAAAAATGTCGCACAATATTTACATGTAACTATTTGAACAAATATAAGCTTAACAGAAGACTAAAATATTAAACGCTCAATTTGGATTTGCCTAGAGTAGTAAATCCTATCAAGCTGTCATTTGACGGCTCAATAAAACAGAAAAAATTAGGAATACAATGAAACGGGGCAATGTAATTTGGTTATAGATAAAAAGTAAAAAAGAAACAATTATCATTATTTCACTGTTATCATGATTTCACTACAACTGCTGCTAATACCGGTATAATAATTTTTTTTTTTAATTTGCCATGGGTATGTTTTTGCTATGGTTTATTTGTTAGTTTGTTAATGAAATTACGCAAAGGTTAATGGCTGGATATTAAAGAAACTTATTATTTATTAACATACAAGAAAGTAACTTTTGACCTTCACTATAGCTAGAGATCTCGTATGAATTTAACTTGTCATTATTTTCTATTTGTAAGAGATATGGTTTTCATAGTAGTTATTGAAATTCTACTAAAGGTAACGATCTTACTCAAGATCTCAAACGCCAGGTAGAAATTTGACCTTGGCCACAGTTCAATATAATCTTCATATTTGGCATGAGACCCCCTCACATATGATAGGGGAATCATAACTTAACAGGCATTATACTCTACTGATATTGCTCATGTACCGAGCAAAGTCGAAGCCTCACATTGAAATAAAAGGTTAATTAAGCATTGAACCTTGTTTACAACTTTTGAAATATAAGAGATAGTTAATTATATTATACTATACCCCCATAGGAAGGATGACATGTAATGAGGTCAAGGTCAATGACGTACCAAAAGGTCAAATAGAATAGCAATGTCATTGTTTATATGTTTCGAAAATATAGATGAAAAAATCATTTACTATTATTGATATTCAAATTTGTGAACCTTGTGACACAACAGATATAATTTAGCATCTACAACCAAATATACGCACCTTAAAGCTCAATACACACACCGAAATTTCACACGAAGCCGCTGTTACTTCTCGAGAGAATGTCCTCTTTCATAGAGGAATATAAAAATACAACAGCCACCTAAGAAATGAGACAATCTGCAAGGGAAATTAGCCTCGGGGGAATAATGCAAAGGCAGTTGAATAATTTCGGTTTTATCGCTATACCTTCTGATGAAAGAATCGGACTAGGTTGCGATTTCCTACGTCACGAACTCGTAAGAATTAACGAGGGAATGTGCAAATTAGAATCCCGAAGTGTACCATTAAAAAAAAGAGAAAAACAGAGAAAGTAACGGTATATAGATTGACGTTAAGTTCTATAAACTATGAAGGAAAATTTTATTAGCTACTGTTTTAATGAGAGAGAGAGAGAGAGAGAGAGAGAGAGAGAGAGGAGAGAGAGAGAGAGAGAGAGAGAGAGAGAGAGAGAGGGTTTGTTAATCACGTAATTTGTTTTCTGGTAGACTAAAAGATAGCTATATATGTAAAAGAATCTCTCTCTCCCCTCTCTCTCTCTCTCTCTCTCTCTCTCTCTCTCTCTCTCTCGAGAGAGAGAGAGAGAGAGAGAGAGAGAGAGAGAGAGAGAGAGAGAGAGAATAATGAATCAACATGATGTATCACAGAAACTGGCGAGCTTAACCAATAATTCCAAAGGTTGAAGTGACTGATTCTTTGTTAGTTATTTATCATGCTATATTTAAACGTCAGTCTACGCATGTATATAAGTTATCACTCTTTGTTTACTTCGCATTATTGGAATATAAATAAACACACATATCTCCCATATATGATAAATATCAAGTGTCTGGCTATATATATATATATATATATATATATATATATATATATATATATATATATATATATATATATATATATATATATATATCTTTCCTATCACGCTTAGGGGAGAGAGAGAGAATTATACCTGGTTAGAAGGGTACTCCGAGAGGTACTCTCGGAAACCCATCTCCCAGAAATTGCCTAACCAGCGGGTTATATTCAGGAAAGAGGGAAGGGATGGGAATGGTTGAATCTGTGTGTGTGTGTGTGTGTGTGTGTGTGTGAGTGTGTGGTGTGTGTGTGTGTGAGTGTGTGTATGTGTGCATATCTATCTAAATATTCAGACGTCATCTTTGAAGGCTTATACATTAGTATAACATAAGTTATATAAGAATAAATAAAGCCCATTTCTTATGATTACAGAAAATTCATATATTAAGGTCATGTGTCTAGACAAATATATGTATATATATTTTATTCAGTCACGTAAGTAACTCTATTCTCCAATAATGATATATTCATTCTTCATTCATTTCAAAGCAACCATTCATTTCTCATTTTCATACTCGTCCTAACATTAGGATTCCAAAAAGAAACAATAATTAATAACTTCATCATTAGAGGAAAAGGAAGAAATGCTGCTTCTGATTGTGAATGTTGTAATACAACATGTCTTATTCATTGCATAGATTTAAAGTAAACAATTAAAGAACCTGTCCACAAAAGTAAAGAAATTCTTCCTATAATTTAGCAGTATTATCTCGCACAGAAAAGTAACATAATTGTCCGGATACGCACTGAATAGACTTTCCCATAATTATTATCAAATGATTCGCAGAAATAAGATTTATAAAATAACTTTGTGGGAAATTAGAATACTGCTGGGGAATATTTAGTTTATAATGCCACATTAAAGTTAACAGAAGTGTTGCGTCATTGTCAATATCATCATATTCATCATCCTTATCAGGTCAAGTTTCACAGCAAAATTTGTCTAAAGCGATGTTTTCCAACAAAGCTAACGGCAACTATTTTTCATTTTCGATAAATACAAGAAAATTATTCATTATCATTATTATTCAACCCATCACAGAGAATTAGCAGTTAAGTTCACCCTAAACTTTCACAAATGTTTCAAGTTTATGAAAATCCCAGATATTATATTTCTAATTTCCCTTTTTATCTTTCTCTAAATTTGGTAACATATGTTCACCAACTGTGAAAATCTTGTTGAAGACATATGATGGTATCCCTTTGAGTATATTACTCTAACTATCGAAAAGAAATCTATATACCAGATATTTGGTTGCAAACACAAACCACACCAATAAAACTGATGGATGAATGTTGAGT
>NC_090727.1:2209110-2246610 GCF_036898095.1 Palaemon carinicauda
AATATTTCTCTTATTGACAGTACAGTAAAGGGCAACAATTTTATGTAAACTTTAGATACTTGTTTTGTTACAGAAATTTTCAAATGTTTATAATATCATTTGAAAGATATAAGCAATTTCTCTTTCAAAGGTAAAGCTTCTTTAGTAGGTTACACATCGTGCATATACTATATACTGTAAATTTGTTGACACGTTCATCCCTTGCTCTCTCTACCCATAGTCTATATAGTCTATATGGTATATAAAACTATATTTACTGACTAGTCACTAGGGTGTCGCCTGAGGAAAAAAATGCTCAAGGAGAATTATCATATTCACGCTGTTGAATTGTTGGTGACTCCTGGTGCAGGAAACTTCCACAGCATTAGCTAATTCATAAAACTACACAAAATACTCGATTATCAGGAGTACATTAAACACCCTACGAATACTATACCAATATTGCATGTATCCTAGTCCTTGCTGGACTGTGAAAGTTATCCTTAACAATACATCTTTTACATCATACATCCAACGCCTTTTAGGTATTATTCTACTGGCCCCTGCTGATGCTACCGAATTTTATAATCTCTTTCTTAATCTATCATTCTTCATTCTTTCCTTATGACCAAACGTGATCAATATTTCAACCTATGCTAACACTCTTGCCACTTGGATTTTCTTCCACAATTCTCACCTGTTCAATTCAACTTACCAAAATATTAAACAAATAGTTGATCTTAACGACTTTAATCTTGTCTCTAGCTATCAACCATCATTTACCCTTTACCTCTATAAAGGAGAAGTGGATCAACAATTCCTTAGTATGTCAGCAACTTTTCTTTTATAGACATTCCAAGTCTTTAAGAAATATTTTACTTACACACCGCCAATATCCTTGCTTCTTCACCACACCTGTAACTCGCCTCTTCTCTCATCCTACTAGCATCTGTAACATGTATTTCAAATACCTAAATGAATAAACCGATTCCATTCTTCCAACATTCAGAAATCCATATTCGTAATTCCCATTTGTTTCTGAACCTTGCTCTTTCTCCGACTTATTCATAGCAATTACCATCTACCTTGGCCGCTCGCAAGCAATTTACCACTATTTCAGTAGCGTCTGAAATTTCTCTCCACTGTTCAATATAAACTAATCATATTTTGCACCTTGGTCTAGTTTATTCTTCCGTTTTCACGCACACAAAATCTATAAGGGGATACTGCCATATAACCATAAAGCACATTCGTTTCGCATTCAATTTTAGCAATTTGAAACATGATTTGCTTTAAATATTAGATATTTGAATTACTCTTAACAACTTATCCACACTGTCTGCTATACTTTAGATAATTCTGTGTTTCTTCTAGGTCCTGGTATGACTTAGGCTATACAATTTTTCCAATTGACTTTCGAATTTTCATCATAGCTTTTTCCTAAAGAACGCTCGGTCTACGCACGATTTTAATCATATATAACCACAATCTTATACACACACACACACGCATATTATATATATATATATATATATATATATATATATATATATATATATATATATATATATATATATATATATATATATATAAACACAGTATATATGTGTATATATATATATATATATATATATATATATATATATACACATATATATATAAACACAGTATATATGTGTATATATACACATATATATAAATACATATATTGACATAACTTTTAAAATAAACACAATATAATTTTCATCACAAGCCACAAGTACAGCCATTAAAGAGCAGCAAGTGATCTGTGTAGAGAATACTTAGTAAAATGCGTCCCAAAAAATCATAATTAACCAGAACTTCAAGTCATTGAACTTACGCAGCAGGCAGCTTTCAAGTTCTCCATATAAATGGAAAAGAATTTAGGCTTTCCAAATGCAACACTATTGTTTAATAAAAATTAATAACAGTAAAATACTTAGAGAGAGAGAGAGAGAGAGAGAGAGAGAGAGAGAGAGAGAGAGAGAGAGAGAGAGAGAGAGAGAGAGAGAGAACAAAAAGTTTTATAAAGCCACTGGAATATTTCTTCAGATGAAGACATGCTGTGTTATCTATCACAGCCGAGGCGGAATCTGCTATTCAGCTTTACTTTTACTGGAATTCAGTGGCTGAACTCAAGAAGGAAAACCTTGCAGGTGTGGAAATTACGTGTCTTTGTATGAGTCAGAGAGAGAGAGAGAGAGAGAGAGAGAGAGAGAGAGAGAGAGAGAGAGAGAGAGAGAGAGAGAGAGAGGAGGTTTACAAATGCCAAACGATTAGGAATATAACTCATATCCGTAATATTTCAGACCTGATTTTTTTACTCGTAACTTTCTGATATATAAACTCTTCATCCATTCTGCAGTGATTGACAGATAGCATTGTGCAATTTACAAGGTAATGAACAAACATGTTTAGTAGACATTGATACGTATGTTTCCGCGTTGATGAATATAGTTGCAGTCTGCAATAACGTCAGTTTACATTATAAGATCAATCTACCAGTAACATTGTACGTATGTAATAAAGTGCTAACAACAAAGAACGTTTAAAAATAATTTTCTGCGAAATAAAAAAAATCATATGTTTAAGATTTCATAGGAAAATTTTCTTTGGAAAAAATAAGCATATATGAAGGATTTAGATAGACGGCAGTTATGAAAACGATTACTTTAAAATTTTTATTCTCTTAGGTGAGTAAATAAAATTTTTCACCTTCAAATATTCATTCTCTGTAGGTGAAAATGAAATTTTAATTTAAAAAATATATTCTCTCTCTCTCTCTCTCTCTCTCTCTCTCTCTCTCTCTCTCTCTCTCTCTCTCTCTCTCTCTCTCTCTCTCTCTCTCTCTCTCTCTCTCTGTCTGTCTTCTTTATATATATATATATATATATATATATATATATATATATATATATATATATATATATATATATATATATATATATATATACATACATACATACATATATATATATATATATATATATATATATATATATATATATATATATATATATACACAATTGTATCTTCTATTCTTTTTATATAGACAACTGCATATATTTTTTTTTATTCATACATTCCTTAGTGACTTATTCTTAAATTACCCCATCCCCACCGAGAGGTGGGCTTTAAAATGACCTCATACTCTCTGACCTGCTGTGACTTTGAAAGATCAAATTCAATATCACCTGATTTGAACAAGTTCAGATTCACACTCGTTTTTATAGTTACTGACGGAAACGGCAACTCTACAAAAACATTTTTTAGAGCAATGGTAGCGTTTTCCTGAAAGTTTACTTACAGGTGTACCGGTTTGAAATTACCCCCTCCAAATCTTACCCCCCGGTAATTTGAAACCGGATTCAAACTACCGGGGAGTAACTTCATACCGGTTTCAAGCTACCCCCGGGGGTAATTTGAAACCGGTTTTATGCTACCCCCCTGGTTTCAAATTACCCCCCTCGTTTTTGCGCAGGATCTCATCATTTATGAATATTAATAAATTGCTTTTGATCAGGGTCAACACAATCATTAGGTAATATGTATATACATGTACTGTTTCACCTATTGGTATCGTTTATTAATATCCAGCCTTTATCCGTCTTATGTTTATATCTTAGCTAATAAATGTCGGATATTCCATTATCAGCCATGGGCGCATATTTGACCGAGACAGGAAGACGAGGTGAAATTTGATTTTGACGGTTATTTTTTCCATTATTTGAAATATTTCATAATTATATTGCAAGCAAATATTATATAAGGTATAATCAACATATTGATCATAAGTATATATGTATACATACATATACATATATGTATACATACATATACATATATATATATATATATATATATATATACATATAATACATGTATATGTATTTGTATGTATGTTGTAAATACTATATCATTCATGATATCTGTAAATAATTGACACTTTTAATAAAGCAAGATTGTAAGCAATTATAACAGTTTTAATAAAACATGGTACAGTACATGCTGTTTGCTTCTACTGTACTTACATTGGTTGTTTGTATACAAAAACACTTGAACTACGGTAAAGTCGTTACACTTTATAGCCCTCTATGGATTGCATTGAACACAGCTTTTGTTAATCTCACAGCTGTTGTTACTGATTTTAGCCTAAAGGCAGGCAGCTGTGTGTTATCATGGGCTAAATCAAATCCTATTTAAACCATCTTCCAGAATAGTAAGTGATGGATTCGTGTATGGATTTTTTTTCTCTGTTGTTGATTTCGAAATGGAAAATTATTGAAAAACGGTGTCATAAAATGTTTTAGAATTTTACCTGAAATGTATCATAAAGAAAAAAAGACCTCGCCAAATGGTCACCTGTACATTTCCATGCGGTTTACATAACACTTCTGCCCCTTTGTCATAGCTCCATTCTTTCTTATTACTCATTTCATCAAATGACAAAACAGCAATACCTAGTAATCGATACTTCATACCATCTTTAACGTCCTCTGGTTTAAAATGAATCGAGCTAACAGTAGCTTACACAACGTTAATTCTGTCTGCACGACAACATGCATGTTGGTAATTTATATTTGAGTTTTTATTTTTTACGTGCATAGCATCCAAATACTACGAAGTTACTAAGCATTATCAGTGACAGAATAAATGAATAAACAAAGAGATATATGGACACAAGGAGTTCTATTGTTATATTGCAACTATGGGTATGGTCAAACCATTTTAAGAGCAAACTCGGAGCCCAATAGCGGCATTGCCGGTTCTCTTGGGTCATTTTTAAAGCACACCTGGCTTAGCCGCTTTAATCTATGGGCGAGCCAAGAATAGGAGAAAAGGGTCAACTAATAAGTCATTCACCCGGATTTGAACGGTCTAAGAATATAATCCTTTAATTTGATACTCTCCCTAAATTGTTTCCTTCGTTCTTTTTGTTTGCAACCATGTGGTGACAAGTTGAAACTCTTAAATATAACAAATAGCAAAATTGATATAAAACGATTATCATACTAACAGAAATAATCTTAATTTTGATATCAAATGAATTCATTTCTCAATTCTGATTGATTATTAAAAGACAGGATTCTTTACAAAGGATTTAATTAACTATGTTTAATATGGTATATTTACGTAGGTGATTGTATTGTTTTAGAATTTATTTAATTAATCGACAAAATTAATTTCTTTACAACAAAGGTTATATTAGCAAACGTGGTTATGGTGAATCCGTCAGATGAAATTAGTGCTATCACAAAAGATTCAACAAATTAGTTCATTCAGACCATTTTCATGTCTTTCTTTATAATGTTATCAGTATGCTTAATACCCTTAACCCAATTTACCTTGTAAATCTGAAACAAAGTCGTTTTTTATAAGTTGGCTGCATCTGTGACACGTTTGATTGTTTGGTCAATTCCAAATTTAACAATTTCATTACCATTTTCCCATTTTTTTTTCTTAATATTTAATTTAGTAAATATTTTTTCCATGTAATGCTAAAACAGGGTTCATTATGATGGTTTTGATTTCAAATATTTTTACGGGTAATATCTATCTTTTTTTACTTAATAATTGTTTTGTATAAAGTGAGATGCGTCATAGTTTGTGTTTAATTGAAAGATAAGGCCAGTTAATTAAAAATTAAAAAATAAATAAAATCTCGACAATCACGCGCACACTGAAATAAAATAAAGTTTTACCTCGCCGTGATCACTAAACCTTAAATGAAAGTCTGTAACTTCAAATATTGTGAATTAGGGAATTATATGACACTTTAGGTCTTAAATACGAAAATATCAACAATCACACGAACAGAAACAAAATAAAATTTTACCTCGCCTTTATCACAAAACCTTAAATTACACTCTGTGACTTTTAACGTGTCATATAATTCACTAATACACAATTTTTGGTCTTAAATACCAGATTAAACTACTTTTCCTCCTGCTGCGAAGCCAACAATAAATGCATGATACATATTTGCGATGTCACATGAATTATTTATCATTCTGATGAGGGGGTAACTTGAAAACAGAGGGGGTAACTTGAAACCGGTTTCAAACTACCCCCCCCCCCCCGGTAATCTGAAACCGGTTTCAAGTTACCGGGGGGTAATTTGAAACGGGGGGTAACTTGAATCCTTTACACCGGGGCGGGGTTTGCCATGTCCGACATAGCTTGTTACTTGATTAGTTTTATCCTCTTGATTTGACTTGGTGTCAGTGGTTATTATTACTATTAACAATAATCGCAGGCACCAAGTCAAATCAAGGTAATAAACTAATTAAGTAATTAAGGAATAAGTCACTAAGAAATGTATGAATGAATAAATATGAAAAGTTCTATATAGAATAAACAACAGGAGAGAGAGAGAGAGAGAGAGAGAGAGAGAGAGAGAGAGAGAGAGAGAGAGAGAGAGAGAGAGAGGATAAAAAATGCAGCTGCCTTTACTCGTCAAAAAATCAAAGATGTAGCAAAGACTAATTGGATAGGAAAACTGCTAAGGACGTTATTTGTAGGTATGAGTAACTTTTACTTACTTTTACTTTTAGGGGTTTATTTCTCGCCCTCCATCAGACACTAAGAGTCTGTCCAGGCGGGCCTTGGTGTGTGAAAATTGAAAAAAATTTCTTTCCAGTTAATATTTTGCTCTGTATCTTTTCAGTTATTCGCTAGCATTTGTATTCAGGCTTAATAGTTTTCAGATCACTATCATAACACTTTCCAAAGCGATAAGTCTTCAGGTTTTTCTTGAAAGCTACCACATTTTTACTATTCTTGACTTCAAGTGGTAGGTCGTTGAAGAGTCTCGGTGCAGCATAACAAAACGTTCTTCATCCTATTGCATGATTCACACTAATTTCGAATAGTCTATATGGATCGTCGGCATGTCTAACTCTTACAGCAGCGCTAGTAGCTTGAGGGTAGGGGACCAAGCAATCACGAAGATATTTAGGCTTATCACTTGTAAGTGCTTTGTGAGTCAACAAACAAATTTTAAATTCAATTCTAGCCTTAACAGGTAACCAATGTAGATCGATCAGTGCAGGAGTTATTCTCTCCCGAGGTTTAATGACTTTTATCAGTCTAGCCGCCCGGTTTTGCACATTTTGAAGCTTTCTTAGTAGTGTATTGGGCA
Organism: Palaemon carinicauda; assembly: GCF_036898095.1. Taxonomy (NCBI): domain Eukaryota; kingdom Metazoa; phylum Arthropoda; class Malacostraca; order Decapoda; family Palaemonidae; genus Palaemon; species Palaemon carinicauda. Next base: position 2,216,252 of record NC_090727.1, read on the forward strand.
ATTTATAGTACAAAGAATTGCAATAATCAAGCCTTGATATTACGTGACTCATCACTAAAATTTTTGTACTGCCCTCTGTTAAATATTTTCTAATAAATACTATGTTTCTCAGGTGATAGTTACACACTTTCACTGTGTTCACTATTTGATCCCTCATTGACAAATTACAATCTATCAATACACCCAAATTTTTCACAACAGACACAATCCTAACATCAGCGTCACCAATTTTTATACTTTGAAATAGCTGGTAGTTCTTCAAAACCACCTTTGTGCCAAAAAGCATACATTCTGTTTTATCATCATTTAATTTAAGCTTTTTCCTTTGCATTCATGTTTTTATTTCAGTCATTATCTCATAAATTTTCTTCTTTGTATCTTGTATTGTTGAAATTGAAAGGTAGAACTGAGTATCATCTGCATATAGTTTAAAGCCCACTTTTTGTTTTTTCAAGATGTGTGATAGCTCGATAGTATATATGTTGAACAGGATAGGGCCCAGAACACTACCCTGTGGTACACCTTTCATAAGCATTCTCTCACTAGATCGGTTCCCAGAAACTTCTACAATAGTCTTCCTGTTCGTTAAGTAGCTTTGCAAAAATTCCAGTGCTTCCTCAGTCACTCCAATGGACTTTAAGTCGTCAAGTAAGTACTCGTGCACAACAGTATCGAAAGCAGCACTAAGATCTAACATAATCAGAATTCCACACTTTCCCTCATCAAGAAGACATATCATATCGCTCATTATTGAGCATAAGGTAGTTTCTGTAGAGTGATTAGCTCTGTAGGCCGACTGATTTACCGGGAATACCACTAACTCATCAATATGCGCCCATAATTGCTCACTTATGATTTTTTCAATAAGCTTCGACATGTAGGATAATTTTGAAATGGGCCTATATAAATTTAGTTCATTTACATCACCTTTTCCTTTGTATATTGGTTTGATCAACGCAGTTTTTTCACAGCTAGGAAAACAGGATTGTGATATACTTAGGTTTATTATATTCAGGTAAACGTTATATACAACTTGCTTATTTGGAGCTTCACTTATTGAACTGTTTGGGAAAGGGTCGTTTCCACAATATGTATTCTTCATCTCTCTCGTAACTTTTAACATGTCACACATATTTATTTCCTTAAATTTTATCAATTTCTTACCCTCCTTCACTGGCATAACTGACTATCCTTCTAAGTGATTTTGGGGGAACCTCTATAAATCTTATAAATTTTTTCATTGTCTATAGAATAAACTTATTTTATAGATCTTGCTGGAACTATTCCCGTTAAAACCTCCGGTCTCGTTGCTGGATTTCCTCCCTTTTTTATACATAACAAAAGGTGCTGGATAGGAAGGGTGGAGGGAGCTGATGGGAGTTTTATTGTAGCATTGTGTCAGCCTGGGTTTGCCTCCGATTCATACGCAGATTGAAACCTTTGTGAAGGGTTTCACTTCAGTTATTCTTTTGTGTGTGCGTGTACCAGTTCAAAGTTTACTTCTGTAATCTGTTGAGGACTTTTCAAAGAGATTTCGTATGAAAAAAAAAAAGATAAAAATGCTGAACCACGCTGAATATAATTGTATTACAGTTACTATGGACGAGGATGAGAAGTGTTTTTATTTTTCCCGAAATCAGGATACATATATATATGTATATATTAGACACTAATTCTGTAAAACGTCACCAATATTTGTTTTAAAAGGCTTTGTAAACGGTAGTTTAAATTTACATATACAGTATGTACAGTATATATATATATATATATATATATATATATATATATATATATATATATATATATGTATATATATATATATATATATATTATATACATATATATATATATATATATATATATATATATACACGTGTGTATGTATGTATGTATGCATACGATATGTGTGAAAAACACAATTCAAAAATAAATTATTTAATCTCATCTAACCTAAGGGCTCTTCCAAGCCGAATGCTTATCAGGTTATCAGTTACAAAATCTGAATTATTTCAGGCGTCTCAAATCTTTCACGAGTTAGGAGAAAAAAAAATATTATCATGCTAATAACGAGAGAGAGAGAGAGAGAGGAGAGAGAGAGAGAGAGAGAGAGAGAGAGAGAGAGAGAGAGTGCAGGCCTATAGCTTGTACTCTATCCATAACATCAGGAGTAAGGGTAATCTTGCTCTTAAGCCCCTATTACACTTATCCGGTTTCCCACGGCGCCGTAGGTCGCAACGCTAGCATATGTTCAAACCGGAGTGTGTGATAGCAAATCGGCCGTATGAAAGCTCACCCACGGCCGGCCGGATGAACTTTCGCCAGTACTAAAGTTGGCCGTACGGCCGTCGTACGTCAGGACTGAGGACGTAGCGTGTAATTGCTCACCATATGGTATGACATCAGTTTGAGTAGCTGAAGGACGCTCATGTTGACTAATTGCTGTTCTCATGCAAGTGTCCTTTTTTTCTATTAAAGGTGATACCTGACTTAAGAGTTCCAAATATGCGTCGTGATCCATTCGCATGTAGTTAAACCAGTCATCTTTTTCTAGTGGTAGTTCCCTCAATTAAGTTAACATGAGAGTATTTTTGTCGTTTATGCAGACATTGTTTGAACCAAATCTTCCTTTTTCTTGTTTTCACCTTCAAGTAGCACGCTAGAGCAATAGGAACGAGAATGTCGTCGAGATAAGACATGTCACTCCTCTACCACAAACAGTGCCACACTGACCCACTTGCCTCCGGCCGTTCAAATACGTGTAATAGCTCTAGCCGTAAGCCAGAATTTTCTACGACGCCGTAGGCCAGGATGGCCGTAGGAAACCGGATACGTGTAAAGGCCGATTCACACGACCCGTTTTCTTTCAGACAGGCTGGGTGGTGGCTAACCGCCATCGAAATGTTGTACATTCACACAGGCGCTCCGAATCCGTTTACCAGCGCGCGCGGTTTTCATTGTTTACTTAGACTCTGTCACGTGAAGACCGAGTAAATTACGATAATTTTGACACTTTAAAATGTTGGTTGACAACTGTGTTGATAAAATAAGTTATGCAACTTCATAATGCTTTATGCACCATGCCAAGAATATTAAAATTGTGATATACTTACCTGTTTTATTTAGTGGATCTCCAGTCATTTTCCATCTTTTATTTATGTAAATTATTTCTATACATCTTGTTTTCCATGTCAAACATCTCCTCATACCCTTGAAAAAGTTCAATTAACCTCTAATACATGGTGTCAACAACAAACTAACTAATTTCTATGACTCTATACTATGAGGAAAAGTCGGGGTTGTAGGCCACGAAACGAACGGGTACAATACAGGTCCTCGTTCACACAAAACAACATCCACCCGCTGGTTGGGACGGGTGGCTAACGTCCGTCAAACCGGACGAGGTTTCTTGGAAAGAAAGCCGGGCCGACTCGGACGGCTGACGTCCGAGAGCCGCCGTCAGCCTAACGGGTCGTGTGAACAGTTGCATTTGAATACACGTAAGAAAGCTAGACGCCGGTTAACCGACGGCCAGCCTGTCGGAAAGAAAACGGGTCGTGTGAATCGGCCTTAAGAAACCTAGACGCCGCTTAACCGCCGGGGAGCCTGTCGGAAAGAAAACGGGTCGTGTGAATCGGCCTTAAGAAACCTAGACGCCGCTTAACCGCCGGGGAGCCTGTCGGAAAGAAAACGGGTCGTGTGAATCGGCCTTAAGAAACCTAGACGCCGCTTAACCGCCGGGGAGCCTGTCGGAAAGAAAACGGGTCGTGTGAATCGGCCTTAAGAAACCTAGACGCCGCTTAACCGCCGGGGAGCCTGTCGGAAAGAAAACGGGTCGTGTGAATCGGCCTTAAGAAACCTAGACGCCGCTTAACCGCCGGGGAGCCTGTCGGAAAGAAAACGGGTCGTGTGAATCGGCCTTAATAGGGGCTTTAAACGTCACAAGGTAGGGGGGGGGGGTTGGCTTAAGTCCCTTCTTTTGATCAGAATTTTAATTGGAATTTTGAAATCAAGGTTGTACGCCAAATACTGTGATTCTTCAAGAACATTCTCATTCTCTCATGTCATTGAACACTCAACCTTTGAAATTAAACGGAATATGACCAGAATTTATTTGGAACGAAAAACAAAGTTGTAATTCTACATTTAATAAAATCCAAATCAACTTCCTATAGTTTAAGTAGCGATTATTTGTATTTACACATTTGAACGTTGGTCTATTACATTCAAAGTATAATGTTTTATTCCTAATTTGTTACGTAATTGACTGTCAATACTCTTACCTCGGGGCATATTTCGTAAATCAATATAATTTCCAAGTTATATGAAGATGCATTTATTTCTTCTCTAATTACACAATTATCCTATAATCTAAAAAGTAATGTTTCAAAATAACACCGCAAAAAAAAAAAAAAAAGATAAATTCTTGAATGTAAGGAAGCCTTTAAATACGATTTCCTTAGAGCATATCTTTAACGTTATCAGCAAGGGCAGAGGGAGAAGCAAGGCGTAAAGTTAATGAAGATGATATTACATTATAACATTATATCATTATTACTATTGTTGGCATTCATTATAAAAATAGTGGTATTTCAAGAAAATACGTGTAAAAATCATACAATCAACCAACGCTAGTGTTAGGGGAGTAAAATAACAGTAAATAATTCAAAATTCAAATACAATGTTCAATTAAAATTTGAGAGAAAACTTGTTACACAACAGGAGAGAGAGAGAGAGAGAGAGAGAGAGAGAGAGAGAGAGAGAGAGAGAGAGAGAGAGAGAGAGAGAGAGAGAGAGCATGGGGATTTAATAACGCAAACTAAACATCTGTACTTGCAAGAATATGACATATTGGCAGTAAGATTGCAACGGGGTTTGAAAAGTGGTCTGGTTGGTCAGAGAATCAGGCTTCAGTGAGAAGCAAAGCTTCACTTGGAGAGAAGGATAGAGAAAAAAGGGTAATGCTATTAATTTAGAGAAAGATATATAAATGGATAAGCTAAAAAAGAAACACCAAACTGGTTGTTCAGATAAACTACTTGTCTTAATTCTTAATTACGCTATTTATAATACCGCTCCTTTAATATGAAATATACTCTTGAATGTATTCATGAAATTAGAATACGCCACATATTTATTCAAACTTATTCATTGATTCTTTTAGAAAATCGCTGTGGAGAAATATACATCAGGCTGTGATTTCATTATAAATGCTACGATTCTGAACAAACAATAATTACTGTATCATCATCATCATCATCTCTCTCTCTCTCTCTCTCTCTCTCTCTCTCTCTCTCTCTCTCTCTCTCACACACACACACAAACACATTCCTATACATACACTCTTCAGAATAAATACATGTCAGTACAGTAAACTCAATGCTGTGATGATCATTAACTCGAACCTTCTCTTCACTAGGTTCGTCGTTAATAGAATTTCGATATAACGTCCAGATAAAGGGAAACGCCAAAACCCTTTTAATGTCCCGTAATTATCGTCGGGATATTATGGACGATACGATGGAATTCTCAAATATATATCTCATTGGATATTCAGGTATATACTGTATGTATGTATATATATATATATATATATATATATATATATATATATATATATATATATATATACATATATATGTATATATATATGTATATATATATATATATATATATATATATATATATATATATATATAATATATATGTATATATATATATATATATATATATATATATATATATATATATATATATATATATATATATATAATACATTCCTCCAAAGATAGATAAACATTAAATGCGATTGAAGAAATTTTGCTGTAAGGTAAACAATAAGAAAGCATTCATCGGTATATTTATCTGCATTCTAGTAATGAGCAAATAAGTATTTGGAAGATAATCAAAATAAAAAAAAGTAATGATACAATTATCAATTTGAATCACCAGTACTATTTCAGACATGTGAATATGCAGAACAGTAAAACTCTTCGTAAACAATAGCCAGTTGTCCGGAACAATAAAATGTATGCATTCAGTAATAAATCGAACTGTATCGTAGTGACGAATAAATATCAATTCATAGATGAAATCCACCAATAACAACAGCCACCACAATAATGATGATAATTATCAACGTTGTGATGAAGGATCACGCTGAATATGAAAGAGAATTTCAACGAATAATTGATACATGAGTTAGAAACATAAGTGCTTTTTGTTGTGCTTAGATGACACACATTGCCTATTGTAATAGGTTAACCGCTCCAAACACCCCGCCCCCTTGTCTTTCTTTCTACTAGTCGAGGGTACTTATGGGAACCAAATGCTAGGGGTATGGGACTCGATTTTTGGGTACTGGTATTTATGCTATTTGATATATTAATTCATAATTGGGTAAAATGTTAGATTAGGTGCCTTCTGTATAACACCGTTAACCCTAACAATCTTAACGCTAATGGAGCTCCTGCCATGACTGACAAAATATCGAGGTTCGTTGCTATGGTCAAGGAGAAAGCCCCACATGTGCTTACCACACAATGTGTTCTATATCCCCAAGGTCTGGCATCCTAAAAACTGTCAAAGAAATTAAAGTGATGGAAATAGTTATGCAAACAGTCAACTTTATTCGTGGACATACATTGAATCACCGGGGGTATGTTTAAAAAATTCTGTGATGAGTATCTGCTTTGGTGTGCACCTCTACTGTACATTTATTATATCAATATTTGATGCTAATCCTCACAAGAGATAAGAGCGGGTGGCTGTCCTGTGAATTAGCTTCTTACCACAAAAATCTAATCGGTAAATAGTCGATGTGATGACCTTAAACTAGGAGTGGGTGTCGAATTACATGTGGAATCTGGTTATATTTTACTTTTTTTTTTAGCATTTCACTTCATACTGAGAGAGCAATTTGGTAGTACTTACTCTTTTACTATTAAAGCTTGTCTCAATTTTTAAATTATATTGTTTTTGTTTAAAGAATAATGAGCCATCCGTTGAGATACTACCGCTAGAGAGTTATGGCGTCCTTTGACTGGCCATACAGTTCTACATTGGATCCTTCTCTCTGCAAATTTATAATCTGAAACAAATGAATCAAAGCTATATTGTAAAATATTTGTAGCTCTTGTATACTTGTCATTTGTCATTTTTTTTTTATTTTACTTTCAGTAAACAAATATGATGAAGTTATAAATGATTATGATTTTATTTCATGTTCTATTCCTAGCTATCTAAAGTACAATAAATTGACATATTCTGAAGACATACTGACAAATAATAGGATTGCTGATAATTATTTCGACAAGTCAAGTGAGGCGGGGGGGGGGGGGAGGGGAGGTACTGGGACTATATTGGGCAATGCATTGGGGTTATGAAATCATCAAAATGGTAAGAAGTAACTAGATATTTCCTTGCTCGACTTTCCTTCGGCCTTTGCCACGCATTTGCTGGTCGTGTCGGTAATTAATTTTTCATTCTTTTGATTAATTCCCATCTACAAACAAATGACCAATTAAATTTTTAGAGAGAAAGTGACGTATGTATATCCTTTATTGATACAATATCAGTATCTATTTAAAATATCTAATTAAGGATTTTAAGTGTTATTGTCTGTGGTTGTGTCAAAGGAGCTCCCCTAAAAAGACAAATCAATGACTTAATGGCATGCTCGTGGTTTATAAAGCTTAAGAATTTTCGTATACTTCCACCGTTTGTTTTTGAGTTACAGAGTGCTTGGTTGATGAAAATACAACAGAGCTAAAGAGCTTTATTGCACAACGAGTGAATAAAAACAGCTTCCGGAAAATTGCACGCAATAAAACTTTTCAGAAAAGTAAGGTTCCTATGAATAAACATTAAACCAAATTGTATTGATATTCAGCGGCATGACTGAGGTTTAACAGCGGTCACATTTTGACTCTGCACGAGTTTTATAGTTTTAATGTGATTACCAGAACCCGTCAACGATAATCCCACGTTGCATTTCCTGTGGAGGCTAATCGAATCAACAGCGGTCGAACTCTGAAAAGCCAGTCATTCGGTGACTGGAGGAGGGAGAGGCACAAAGAAGACTCAAATGAAAAGAAAACAAAAAAGTTTCTGATCTGCTGAAGCTCATTTTAACTATCACAATTTCGTTTTCGAGAAGAGGAAGGGAAATGGAAATCTATTGTCGGCTGAAGGACGCATTTAGGCAATCAGGGGCTGAAAGGGGAAGAAAGAAGTCGAAAACACGAGAAAACGTTCACCTGACCCTCGTCCTTTGTTTTTCTTAGGGGAAGGACAGGAAATTAAACAGTATTTTGTAGACTGAAGGCAACATTAAAGCAAAGGGAGAGAAAGAATACGCAAATAGAATGGGATAGTTGGTGATTTTTCCTTTTAATTTTGTTTTCAGGTTAAGAGATGAAAGGGAATTTAAAATGTTCTTTACATTGAAGGATGCACAGAAATTCATAGCAGCTTTCGAATGAAAGAGACAGACAATTACATTGACTATCAGAGATAATATATGACCAATTTTGTGTACGCATTACAGTATACATGTATAAAGAAACCTCCATATGAATATGAACACATCTTGATAAATATTCTATTGTGTACGTATGTTTATGGACGCACATGGTAAGGTGAGAGCGAGTTGCATCACGTATCCACTACAGAAGTTGAACCGTAAATGGAAAAGTGTATGCCAATACTGTTGGAATTCTCCTCCTATAGAGAGAGAGAGATTGGCTGACTTCAGGTTTTCAGGCATCCTGAGAGAGAGAGAGAGAGAGAGAGAGAGAGAGAGAGAGAGAGAGAGAGAGAGAGAGAGAGAGAGAGAAAGAGATAGGGAGAGAGAGACTGCCTTGGGTATAACATTAATCATTAACAAGCGAACTTTGAACAGCTCTTTTTAGTTTGACAGATTCATGGCATTGTAAATGATTCTGTCTCGAACCTTGTTTTCGCTAAATGTGTTTTCTCCAAACTTCTACAAAAAGTATGATGTTGGGAAACTTTTAAAAGGATTTGTAATGATCCAGTTCACAAAAAGTTATAAGTAGAATAGCTGATAACATTGAAGAATGTCTTCGAGGTAACAGTAATTGTTGAGATTCAGTTTTCAGCCCCAATCAAAGCTATGGATTTAAGATAATTACTTTCAAAGTTATAAGCTGTAACTTTCTGTTTACATTTGATCCGATAAAACATAAGGTTTTCATGTAATTTTCTAATGATAATTTTTGAAGAGGAATTATCGTGAGGTACTTTTCAAAGAAAAAAAAAGCACAAAAACTCTTAGGCTATTTTCTTTAATTAGTGATCTTAAAACGCGAATCATTAAAACGGGAATGATTTGCAACGGCAACTGTCTGATTTAAGTCTTAACTGACTGCTTTGCAAGCGTCATCTTGAAAACAGACATCAAAATCACTTTCGGGAGAGAGATAGAATAATCCATCAAAATAATGATAAAATGAAAGATTAATAAATCCTCATTTCCAAAGTGAATTAACACATGAACGATAACAAAACGAAGCAACACACATTATGCAGGACTACGACAAAATTCCACTTTGAGATCAATGATTACAATTACAGTTCAGTGTTACAGGTAACTTTTCCTCATATATTTGAAGCCTTTCAAGTATTAAGAGAATTATAACGTGATAATCCTTGTCACCACACTAATCATATTATCCTTATTGCTGTTGTTGTTATAAAAAAGATAATTACAAAAAACGTTTCAGATTTTTCTGTCACGGAATAGATGATGGATGTCAGTGGTAAAAATATAAAACAACACCACTAACGCTAAAGCGATTTTATAAAACATCCCACAAATACAAAGAGAGAGAGAGAGAGAGAGAGAGAGAGAGAGAGAGAGAGAGAGAGAGAGAGAGAGAGAGAGAGAGAGAGAGAGAGAGAGAGAAAAAAAATTCATAAAAAGAAATTTAATACAATAACCAACATTTGGAAACTACATTTAGCAAAACAAATAAAATACTTTTAATAGTCATTCTGAAAAAAAAAAAAATATTGAAGGGAAAACAAGAAGGCGTTGTTTTGTCTTAATAATATTGATCCTTTTGGACGAACAATGGCGACAGTTCGATTACTAACATAATTAACACTGATGAATTTGAAGTATCACGTACTCCAATAAGTCTATCCACTTAATGGAGTTTGTAATAATCATCTATATGAATAATAACCTTCTTTCCGTAATCATGTGATCTTCAAAGTGATGCTGAGCAATTAAACAGTATATATATATATATATATATATATATATATATATATATATATATATATATATATATATATATATATATATAAATTTGAGAACCAACGAAATAAATCTGCTTTAATTCAAGAGGAACATAAACAAAGATTACGCAGGTTCTGTTTGGGGATGTGTAGCTTACGAAGAGTTAAACTTAGAATCCATTAACTTAGCGACCCTTAATTCCAAATCCATTAGAACACATAAATTGTTACTTTACAGTAACAAGAGTTTGAAATTAGTTCTGATTCAGGCGAATCTAAAATCAGATAGTTCCACAAGCTGATAGAAAAAATGAGGTCGGGTAACTGGAAATTGGAAATTTCTGTTAGTTTTGCGACTCTCTTAATTTACTAAGACTAATATTGGCCCGAGTAACACAAAAAAAAAAAAAAAGTTAACAACAACAGCGCAAACAGTAACCATTATTCTAAGTATGCACACAAAAAAATAGCACCAGATGCAGCCGTTTCTCGTCCCCTGCAGGACAAAGGCCTCAGACATGTCAATTCATGTCTTGGGTTTGGCCAGATTTAATTACCGCGCTGACCATTGCGGAATTTGCGGTTTCGTTGAACGACAGATGACTGCGTACTTGACTATATTCACTTTGGTCATTTCCAGTTTCCTATAGGTACTCTTGAATTCTGGTCTCGAAATGTTTAGAATAATAAGAGCTAACCATTGTGAAGTTATTTCTTTTATTTTTCTATTCATCACAGCGAGAAAAATAAAAGGAATAATTTCACGATGGCTATCTCAAATTATCTTAAGAACTTCGAGTCCAAAATTCAAGAGTACGTATAGGAAACTGGAAAAGACCAAAGTGAAAATAGTCAACGAAACCTCCAAGATGAATAAAGTGCTGCGCACCTACAGCAATAAATATATAAATATATGAATATATATATATATATATATACACACATATATATATATATATATACATATATATATACGCACATATATATACACACACACACACTCATATATATATATATATATATATATACACACATACATATATATACATATACATACATATACATATACATATATACACACACACATATATATATACACATATATATATACATATACAACGGATTTTGAGCGAAGCGAAAAATCTATTTTTGGGTGAGATAGCCATGGCGTCCTGATGGAAGGTTCCTGTTTGGTAGCTTCCTTGGGTATAAGACTACTAAGATATTCCCAGAGAATTTAACCACAGGTTATCACAGAATTCTAACTTCTGGAGCGAGTATCTCAAAGGTTTCCCTTTAAGACATCGTAATACAACAGGGGACACGCATGTCTGATCGTGCCACATAGCTATCTCCACCCCGAACAGAGTTAACGCTTCGGTGTGTAAGGGCTGAGAATAGCTGGGAGCCGTTCCACAGCTAATCTCACTCGTGGCTACTACTGATACTCGAGACGTAAACAAACGGACGCCATTGCTCTAATGACGTCACGCGCGTCTTTATCCTGGCGCCAGTTGCTGCCCATCACCATGATACAATTGTGTAGGGTGGGAACAAACTGAGCGAAGTAGTAGGGAGGGTCCATCAGGACGCCATGGCTATCTCACCCAAAAATAGATTTTTCGCTTCGCTCAAAATCCGTTTTTTGGGCTCAAGCCATGGCGTCCTGATGGAAGAGTACCAGAGAATCAATGTATCGTGGTAGATTTTCCCCCAGAGTTAAGTGCCTAGGCATTGACAAAACAGCAAAGTAATCTTAGGTAAGAACCATAGGAACGAAATATCCTGCCCCCCATTGGTAGGAAGTTCCCATGGGCTATGCCGACGTCAAAGTGGTATTGAAGGGCTATTCATCTTGACAGAAGAACTTTTAAGAGCTTAGAGATGAAGCAGAATGTTTGATATTTGTATAGGAACATTCTGAAGTAGGCCAGTGGTGGTTGGGCACTGTGTGTAGAGTTCATCTCCTGATTATCAGAAGTAAGTATTCGTGTAGGAACCTTACTGAGACAAGGTGAATATAATTTAGGATTAGACATCTTAAATTCTTCATGACCATAAGAAAGGAGGAATAAATAAAACTATGACAGTATGTATTTCATAGTAAGTAGGAGCTGAAAGAGACGCATAAGTAATAAAATAGAAATTTTATTTCACAATGCAGAAATTAAATAATTTACAGCAAAAGTAAAGTTCATTTACAGTAATAATAATGTACATAGAAATAAAGGCTTGCTCTTGAATCTGAAAGGGAATTTCAGGATTAGTAGGTACTCGTTCTCGAGGAACGCAAGTCTTTAAATAACACATCATGCTCAAGGCATGCGGCACTTGTGTGACACTATGACATTTCACCTGGGATAAGAACAGTTATAAAAGCACTAAGTGTTTTTAGACATCACTATGAATCACTCGAGGGTCAACATAGGCACCCGAAGAGTTAGAGTCCCAAATAACTCACTGTTCTACGCAGAGTTAGGTGCAGGTTTCATAACACTACCTGCGGCTACCACAAAATGTTTGATTTCGTGCACTTGTTTCGCATAATGTTTAAAGAAAACTCGCGAGGACTTCCAGCCCGTAAAGTTTTTAAGGCTCTCAAAGTCCATGCTCTGAAAGAAGTTCAGAGAAGATGCCACTTTTCTAGGATCATGACCAGCGGGTGTACTGTTCGGATCCGCTCTGCGAATGAAGTAGGTGATTTTCGCTCTTAGTTGTTTCAGTGACAGGTCGCTGCCCGATGTTTCTCCTTTGAAGAGTTGGCCTCCACCAAAGTTTGAAGTTCTGCGAAGATAGACCTTGAGACTCTCTACTGGACATAGAGAGACATCCTCCTTCAGGGGGCATATTCTCCAAGGGCCCCATCTTTTGGTGGGTAATTCATTTTTGGCGAGAAACGTCGGATCAGGGGAGAGGGTCACTTCTCCTGAATCAGCAAACAGGATGTGTCCCTCTTCTCTTGATAATGCCACTATTTCGCTGACTCGAGCTCCCGAGGCGAGAGCAAATAAAAATATAACTTTCTGAGTCAGATCCTTGAGGGGGCATGAATCATTGTCCAAGTTGGAGGCGAAATGGAGCACCTTGTCTAGTGACCAGGAGATCGGTTTCGGAGGGGGTGCTGGGCGTAGGCGAGCACATGCTTTCGGCAGTTTGTTAAAGATGTCGTTGGACAGATCAATTTGGAAAGCATATAGAATTGGTCTAGTCAAAGCCGATTTGCAGGTTGAAATCGTATTGGCTGCTAATCCTTGTCCATGAAGGTGAATGAAGAAGGACATACAGAAATCAATGGTGATTTCTTTAGGATTTTTTGCTTTAACAAAGGAGACCCATTTCCTCCAGGATGATTCATATTGCCGTCTCGTGGATTCGGTCTTGTATTCCTCTAGGAAGTCTAGACTTTTCTTCGAGATCCCAAACCTCTTCTTTGCGGCAAGGGAGAGAAAATCATGAGATGAAGGTCCTTGATTTTCGATGATGAAGCGAAGACAGTCGACTTCTGTACTTGTTGAGAGAGAACTGGGCCCGGGAGAGGGATCAGCTTGGGCTGCAGCTCCAGGACCAGGGGGTACCAGTTGCTCCGGGGCCACTTGGGAGCCACTAGGGCCGCTGTCCCTTTGAAGGTTCTCAGTTTGGAGAGGACTTTCAACAGAAGGTTGGTGGGAGGGAACAGGTATATCTTCGACCATCTGTTCCAGTCCAGTGACATGGCGTCCACCGCTTCTGCTTTGGGGTCCTCGTACGGGGCTACGTACAGAGGAAGTTGATTGTTGTCGCTCGTTGCAAAGAGATCTATCTGAAGTTCTGGGACTTGATGAGAGATGAAGGAGAATGATCTTGCGTCTAGAGACCATTCCGACTCTATCGGGTTTGTCCGAGATAGAGCATCCGCTGTCACGTTGCGGAATCCTTGTAGGTGAACTGCAGACAGGTGCCACTTCTTCTTCTCCGCCAGACGGAAGATTGGGAGAAGCACCTGATTTATCTGGGGCGATCTTGAGCCTTGGCGATTGAGACAACGAACTACCACCGAGTTGTCTAGGGTTAGACGGATGTGGATCGAGGGCGGCGGGGATAGCTTCTTCAGAGTAAGAAGGACCGCCATGGCCTCCAAGATGTTTATGTGGAACGTCTTGAATAGTGGAGACCAGGTCCCTTGAGCTTGTTTCAGGTGGGAGTGACCTCCCCAGCCCTCCAGTGAGGCATCCGTGTGGATGTTGAGTGATGGAGGAGGGTGTTGGAGAGGAATGGACCTTTTCAGGGCCATTGCTTCCGACCACGGCTTTAGGAGGCGTCGAAGTCTGTTTGGAAGCCGTCTCTTGAGGTCTCTTCGAGCGATGGATGCCGATCGTCTCCAGACTCCCGCGGCATCCTTTAGCTGTGCACGAAGCACTGGGTTTGTCACTGAGGCGAATTGTAGAGAGCCTAGAACTCGTTCCTGCTGTCGTCTTGAAATGCGTTTGGATTTCAGTAGTCGTTTGACAGACCCTGCTATTTCCTTCCTTTTCTTCTGGGGGATGGAAAGGCGGTGTGACTGAAGATTCCAGTGGATTCCCAGCCACTGAAACTTCTGAGCCGGAGAGAGGCGAGATTTCTTCTCGTTGATCTTGAATCCCAGGTGTTCTAGGTACTGGGTAACTTCGTCGCAAGACTTTGTACACTCTTCGGGCGATGGAGCCCAGACTAGCCAGTCGTCGAGGTAGGCCATCACCTGGACGTTTCTTAGGCGGAGCTGTTGTACTATGGCATCCGCCAGCTTTGTGAAGATCCGAGGGGCCACATTGAGGCCGAATGGCATGGCCCGGAAGGCGTAGCTTTTTCTTTGGAGTCGAAATCCTAGGTAGGAGGAAGCGTGATGGTTCATTGGAATGTGCCAATAGGCATCCGCCAGGTCTATAGAGACCGTGTAGGAACCTTGAGGCAGAAGGGTCCTTATTTGTTGAAGCGTCAGCATCTTGAATTTGTTGTTCTCTATGAACTTGTTGAGGGGGGATAAGTCCAGAATGACTCTGAGCTTGTCTGAGTCCTTCTTGGGAACGCAAAACAGTCTCCCTTGGAACCTGGTGGACTTTACCTTCCTTATCACCTTCTTGTTCAAGAGGTCTAGAACATATTCTTCCAGGATGGGGGTCGATTGTTGAAAGAACCGCTGGAAGATTGGGGGTGGTTGCACCCAACTCCAGCCTAGACCGTTCTTGATGATGCTGTGTGCCCAAGGATCGAAGGTCCAACGATCCTGGAATTGGCGGAGTCTTCCTCCCACCGGAAGCACTTCATTGCTTCTGGTGTCCCGAGGACTTGTTGCCTCGGCCGCTAGCTCCCTTTCCTCCTCTACCTCTGGAGGGACGACGAGAGGCGTCTCTGCTTGCACCCCTGGACGAGCCTCTACCTCTGGCATGAAAGGTAGTGGATGGCTGCTCAAAGGCAGGGGTGAAGACCGGTGACTGTGACAACACCGGTTGGGGGACCAATTGAAAGGTCTGTTGTGGTTGGGCAACCACTTGGGAGGTAGCGGGTCCCGGAAACTGACGTCGTTGTTGACGTTGCTGGGGTTTTGGCTTCTGAGGTTTCCTCTTAGGCTGAGGTCCATCGTCCTGAGAGGTTTTCCTTTTTCTGGACATGCCCCACTTGTGGAGAAGGTTCCTATTCTCCGTGGCGGCTCTGTCAGTTATTTCCTTGACAAGGTCAGAAGGAAACAGGTGCTTTCCCCAGATGTTGGAGGAAATCAGCCTCCGGGGTTCGTGTTTCACGGTGGCACCGACAAACACGAATTCACGACAGGCTCTACGAGCCTTTATGAAATGGTACAAGTCCTTCATTACTGTGAGTAAGTGGGATTTGGCTAGTACCATGTAGTGATCAGGTTCTGCTGTGTCACAGGCCATAACTTCAAGTTGGACTTGATGAGAAAGAGATGCCGCAAGCCTCTCCTTCGTGTCTTGTTCCCGGCGAAGGAGGTGATCATTGAGCTTAGGGAGGTCTTCATTAAACTGACGTCCGGCGACGTCAGGATCGAGCCTACCCACGACGAAAGTATGTTGGACATCTTTCCATTGTCTAGTGTCAGGGGGTGTCACGATGGAGAAGGGTCTGCACTCCTCCAGTGCAGGGCAGGGTTTTCCTTCTTCCGCCGCTTTAAGGCATGCAGCCAAGGCCTTTTCCAAAAAAGGAAGAATCGCAGTGTCAGGTGCGACATATGTAGGATGCTTCTTGCTCAAGGCAGGAAGCTTAGAGCAGGTAAAGCCCCTGCTCTTAAATGCGGAGGCTAGCATAGCCTGGGCCTTTGCGAGATCGAACACTATCTCTTCTTTAGGTTCGGTCTCCTCCTTCGAGGCAGGTTCGGAACGAAGCCGGACGTAACAGTCCGGGTAGGCCTCGAAGCTTGGGAAGAACTCCACATCTTCCAGCGGGACCGTGCCGATTTTGTCACTAACAAAGATCCTGCCGGTCGCAATAACCATATGCTCTGCATACCTCCACGGGTTGGCATGAGAGCAAGCTGGGAGATCCTTGACCGAGATCTTCTTCGGGTCTCTGGATCCAATCATAGACCTGATGGACTCCTGGTTCTCCTTCAGTCTGTCGTCCATGACAGCTCTAATCAGTCGGATCAGTTCTTGGGTAGAAGAGGAAGGATCCGGGGTCGAGGAGGTAGACGGAATGGACATTTCCGTCGGTGTAGGAGTAGGCGGAGGGATGGACGAGGGAGTAGCTCCAATCTCCGACTCGGTGTATTCCACCTTGTCTTCGTCCTCTTCGGCTCCTTGAGCCATAAGCGTCTTCTCCGTGTCTTCCGAGACGTCAGAGATCTGTTCATCATCCTCGGAATCTAAACGACACTCGTGCATGGACTGAGCCATGACCACATCAGGTTCCACCGTAATTTGGACAGTGGGGATTGCTTCTTTTGGAACCACTGAGTCAGGGGAGGCCTTAGGGAACAACAGGGACCTCAGTTCTTCGGTGGCCAGGTACGGTCCAGTAGCATTTCTCTGAAAACCACGCACCCACTTGCGCAGTTTTTCACGAGCAATGTCTCTAACCTCCGCTGAGGGAGGGTTATGGAAGGCCTCAACTAGGTAGGCCTGGCAGACCGTACATTCCAGTGGATTCCAGAACTTCCAATCCCCTTTCTTGTCTGAGCAAGGGGCGTGAGTCCTGCACGCCGTATGTCCGTAAAACTGCGAGCGTTTCACAGCACAGTAGGCGAAGTCACACTTCATCTGCTCCTCCTGTGGAAGAAAGAGAAAATGAGTATGGGGGAGTCATAGGAATGGCTCTTAAATTAAGTTAATATTAATCATTAATTTTAACTTAAAGAAGGTGTGATGCATAGAGAATGAAACAGTAAAGGAGAACACGCTCCATGCATCTCGCCCGGCTGGTTACCATAGGCTTGGTCCTGGGATAATCCAAATGACCGAGATCATTGGATATAGTTTCCTAGGATTCCCATTATATTGGAACTCCATGGAAAGCCAAGGACAAGGTTGGGATCGAATTCATTCGGTTCCCAGTTAAGAGCCAGAAGGCCTCATTAAGGGTAACTGCTTCTGGCAACCAGCCGCGCTAAGATGCACATAGCATGCTGGAAATAGAAGAATGCAAAGAGACAGCATGATCACTAATAGAGCAGTACTAGGTACTGATCTTAAAAGCAAAGCAGCTTATCTATTTGCAATGTAGGGCTATCTTAGTCTTATGATAGCTACAGAGAGGGGGTGCAAGTATCTTGACGCCTCCGGGGCATCCGGCAAGCCGCCGGCACGCCGGAGCTCGCTCCAGCGTAGATTCTGGCACTAGAACAGACAATTTTCAAAGTCAGTTAGATACCAGGATGGCGGCCGCCGGCACAACGGCGGCACGCCGGCAGGGAGCAGCGGCTCCGGCAGCCGGAGGATGCCGGATTGGTGACTGGGGTAAGGATGGTACAGGTAGTATCGGGTTGCCGGCAGTATATGCCGGCACTCCGGAGATCGACCGGCAAGCGGACGATTAGATAGGAGTAGGAGAGCTGCCGGTAGTAGCCGGCGGCAGCCGGCAGTCCCTCGGTACACGGGGGGCTGGCGGCAAGGGTAGGGAAGTCACCAAGAGGGAGGCAGGTATTGCCGACAGTAGAGGCGGCAAGAGACCGGCACCCGGATAGATAGAGAGACAGGGGGAGGGGGGAAAGGATGCAGGAAGTACCGTCAGGGTTCCAGACATCCCTCCCCCTCCCTGAGGGGGTGTACCCATGATAGAGACAGGCTCTAGCATCCATAAGCAGGGGTCACTAGGGACCGGGAGCAGGTAGCCCAAGGGAGGACTAGGGAACACCCAAGGGGGGGGGGAGACTCCCCTATGCAGAGCTACACTAGTAACTAACCTTATAGGACACTATGAAGGTATATGTACCAGAGCGGACAGCACAGGGAAGCTCGGGTAGCCCTACTCATCCACCCTAAGGAGGATTTGTAGGACAGGGGACAGATGAGTATAAACTAACCTAAGCATAGGCTAGGCTATACAAGAGATAGGTGGGGAGGGAGAAGAGAGAGGTCTTCCCAGGAAGGGTTTCTGTACCAGAGCGGCCACAAAGGGAAGGGAGGACACTCCCTAACCTAAGATTAGGCTGATCGGCTAAAACGGTGCAAGAGTACAGTTTCAGCATGGAACAGAGAAACCTTCCTAACCCGGCCTAGATCAGGGCTAAAAGTCCTGAACTAGGCAAGGAAGAAGACGTATCGCTATCGCAGGAAAGTCATAGACTATCCTAGCCATAGAGGTAGGCTAGCCTAACCTCACTCTCAGACGCAATCCTAAAGGGGGTTCATTCCTTTAGGGAGGACTGAGAGGCGATATAAATACTCTATTAGACAATTAATCCCTTTACTCAGAAAAGGGATCAAGGCTAAATAGAGGGAGTGCCAAGGCAGGGGATGAAGGAAGCATATAGGGGTCCTAAGGTTAGGTTAGGCTAGAAAGAATCACTGACTAGCCTATCCCCTATATGGTCCCTGAAGGCGAAAACATTTGCATCACTAGTCAAAAGTATTGTAAAATAATAATGCCACTATCTTCATAACTTAGTCTAGGATCACTAATAAATCATGCATGAACACTTGTATGTAGGCTCCTGGCCTGGGGGCTATAGTAGCCGACTGGTATGAGGTCAATCGATGACCGATAAAAAGCGTCTAAACACGATATAAAAGT
Source organism: Palaemon carinicauda (assembly GCF_036898095.1). Taxonomy (NCBI): domain Eukaryota; kingdom Metazoa; phylum Arthropoda; class Malacostraca; order Decapoda; family Palaemonidae; genus Palaemon; species Palaemon carinicauda. The sequence goes on from NC_090727.1 coordinate 2,235,713, forward strand.
TCCTAGCTATGAAGACTAAATAAACTAATGTATTCGATTAGTATATAATGCCGGAAGCGTTGTTGTGGCTAACTAAATAAGACATGCAAAACAACAACGACGCCATAAAATGGCGGGTCCGGTAGAGGCACAGCTCTGCCACAAAACATCAATTATTTCGCGAAATAATATTTACTTTACGGCCAGAGCTTAATTAAACAATACTGGAACCTTGTACTCAACTTTCCAGAAGAAGGCGAGGCTGAAGGTAACGACATAGCGAAGATGCAAAGCGATAAAGTTAACACAAGGGAAAATCCGTCTAAGTAGGGCAGCTACTAAACAAAGGATAAAGACGCGCGTGACGTCATTAGAGCAATGGCGTCCGTTTGTTTACGTCTCGAGTATCAGTAGTAGCCACGAGTGAGATTAGCTGTGGAACGGCTCCCAGCTATTCTCAGCCCTTACACACCGAAGCGTTAACTCTGTTCGGGGTGGAGATAGCTATGTGGCACGATCAGACATGCGTGTCCCCTGTTGTATTACGATGTCTTAAAGGGAAACCTTTGAGATACTCGCTCCAGAAGTTAGAATTCTGTGATAACCTGTGGTTAAATTCTCTGGGAATATCTTAGTAGTCTTATACCCAAGGAAGCTACCAAACAGGAACCTTCCATCAGGACGCCATGGCTTGAGCCCAAAAATACATATACATATACAGTATATACATATACATACACACACACACGTATATATATATATATATATATATATATATATATATATATATACATATATATATATATATATATATATATATATATATATATACATATATATATATACATATATACATACATATACATATACATATATATATATATATATATATATATATATATATATATATATATATATACATATACATATATATATACATATACATATACATATATATATATATATATATATATATATATATATATATATATATAACTGAACGACGTAACAATTAAGCAAATGTAAAACTAACCTACCAAAACATGGAATCTACTTTACTATTTCTCGAGTTATTACGACAAACCGAATCCGCTGGAAATTGTTTACTACAAAGTTTTGAAATCTGATAAAAGCAAACATTCTTATATTGGTCTTCACATCAGGTATAATAATTTTATTGAAGTTTATCTTTTTCCCAAAATGTGAGATTATTTTCTTCCATTCCTAAATTTGTCTACCTCATTTCCCCTCTTACTATTAGTGTATCTTTATAATGGAAGTTTGCTTCTTTTCAAAAATACTTAAATTGTCGGGAAACAAAGTTCAAAGGGAAAAAATATAATTTGGAACCGCAAATACGTTTTTTATTTCTTTTTCTGTTCAGTTCATTATGAGTTGAGGCCAACAGAGCAATTAGCCCCCCTCCCCGGGTCTCAAACACTAACTTTTTCGATAACAAAATTATTTACTTATCACATATTCTTTCCAAAAAATAGTTCTATCTTGATATCGGCAATTATGAATAGGAACAACCTTGAGAAATGAAATAAGGGATACTTTTTGGAAATTTTATTTGTTATTTATACATTATCATAATCATATTTATTGTGTAATTTCGATGATCATAAAGATGGAAAGTAAACTAAATTTCGGATATAAAAACACAATCACACTAGCTTTATAATTCATAAATCTCATTACCAGCAAACTACCTCATTAGAGATTAATGTCATGAGTAACATAAATGGAGGAAAAATTGTATTTTACTTCAACCACAATTAACATCATGAAAATGTAATAAGCGGTATCAGACTGATCTCAGAGAGAAAATGTAACTTTTAGTTGAAGCTTATGACAAAATGTCGATTGTGACCTTTTTAATAATCTAAAAATTTGCTTTGCTTAATATTTTATGTTTTGAAGTAGAAACTATATACCTATTATTATCAGAATTTCTTAGTGATGAATTAATGTTTAAAGGGAAAGATTAATGGAGATTAATCGCTCTCTCTTCCTATAAAAATATCATAAATGGACTCAATGAAGTACAATTATGAAGAGAAAATTTAACTTGTATTCTCGGTGAAGAAAACAAGATGAAGATTATGCCAATTACGATGTACCTCAAGTGTGTGTGTGTGTGTGTGTGAGAGAGAGAGAGAGAGAGAGAGAGAGAGAGAGAGAGAGAGAGAGAGAGAGAGAGAGAGAGAGAGAGAGTTTTCATTGCTTAACCAGAAGGAGGAGAATATGGCAACACAAAATTTCTCCCTTTCAAACAGTTTCATTAAATTCTCATAATACACTTCGTACGTAATATGTGAATAGATGTTAATTCTACGAATAGGTGACCACTGAATAAAGAAAACAAAAATAACGTATAGTAACAATTTTGACAAATTTCAAGCACAGTGAACACTTGCAGCCAGCTCGTATTCTATGATAAAAGAAATTGCAGACTATAACTTTTCATGTCTAACCGATTCTCTCTCACTTCTGAATGAGAAGGATCTTACAAACTTTCCCTTATCTTATTTCCTCACTTAATTCAATAAGAAAAGTTTGAGATCTCCAGGCGTCTTGCTTGTTTTCTTTGAGAGCCATCGTCAATATCTTATCCAAGAAAGAATTCGAAAACAACGTCAAAATAAATGTCTTACCACTCTCTCACTAAAAATATAAAGAGCTTTCGTCAGCTCTCAACTTCTATTAAGAGACAAGATTGATTCCACATACATCGTAAACACACTCACACACACACACACACACACACACACATATATATATATATATATATATATATATACATATATATATATATATATACATATATATATATATATATATATATATATATATATATATATACATATATATATATATATATATATATATATACATATATATATATATATATATATATATATATATATATATATATATATATATATATACATATATATATATATATATATATATATATATATATATATATATATATATATATATATATATGCGTGTTTGTGTGTGTGTTTGACTATAGGGTGGAGATATAGAATAAGTAAAAATGGTAAATGATGGGATGAAGAAGTAAAACGATTAGAAGGAAAACGAGATTTTTGGAGATAGATGTGCCTACTAAATAAAGAGCGGGTGCAACATAAAAAGGAGATGGATAGAGTGGTCTAAAATAAAGAGAGAAAGAAAAACATGACAAGTTACAAGAAAGGGGAGAAGGTGAAAAGACGCTTCAGTGAAAATAAAATGCAGAATGAAAGGTTAATGAACAAACGGATCTTAGAATAAAAGATGCAGACGTCAATACGGTCCTAGATTGAAGGACCGAATATTTTGAAGGTTTTTGAATGTGGAAGACGTAAGAAAAAAAGGCTAAGCTAGGTAATACAAGATTTGAAAGGCTTATTGTAAGACTGAAAGGGCTTGTGGGATGGACTGATGAAGATCTACGAAAGGTAATTTAGAGGATGAAGAAAGGAAAGACATCAAGAGTTGATGGGATTGCAAGTGAGATGTTACAGTACTGTAGTGATAGTATGACTGACCAGGATTTACGAGGTATGTTTGTCTGAGCTAAAGGTCCTTAAAGAAGGAGTTTGAAATGAATACTTGATCTGTTGTATAACGTTAAATGTGATAACAGATTCTAAGAATTATAGAAGTATAATATTACTTAGTATTACAGTGAAGAAATATGGCATGATTTTGATTGTGAGGGTAAGGCAGGTGGCAGAGAGAGCTTATAGGTGAAGAACAGTGTAGGCATAGACAAGAAGGAATATGTTCGAATTAATTCTTTATTTTGATACAGTTGTATGAGAAATATGAAAGTAAAAGAAAAAATGCTGTATGAGGTGTACACTGACCTGATAATTAATGACAAAATCGAATGGAGGTAATTTAGATGGTGTTTGAATGTAGAGTATGGATTAAATGCTGTTGAAGGCACTCAAATTTTGTGTGCTAGAAGTGAAACGTGTTCAGGGTATGTAGACAGGAGAGAGACTAGTTTGCAGTCAAAGTGAGTCTGAGACAAGTGCGATATATGCATCCTTGGATTGCTTATCATCTTTATTGAGTGATTTGAGAGATCAGAAACAAGATAGTGAATTTGGGTGCAAAGTTGTGGGATGAGTAAATTAGTTGTTATTGAAATGTGAAATAGTTGATGTTAGGAAATTATGTTGATTGGAGACAGTGGAGAGAAACTGCAGAAGGGGGCGAGATAGTTTGTATGTGTGGAAGAGGAGAAAGTTAAGAGTACATATGAACACGACTAAGGTAATGAGAGTAAATGGAAATGAAGACGATAACTGTTAGTAAGGATGACGAGAGAATGGCAACATTGAAGACACTAACCATACGTCATTACTTTGTTAGGCTAAATTAATCTCTCTCTCTCTCTCTCTCTCTCTCTCTCTCTCTCTCTCTCTCTCTCTCTCTCTCTCTCTCTCTCTCTCTCTCTTAATTTATATTTGATGAACAAGAGAAAGCCTTAACTTTTAATACTTCAGAACATTTGTCTAAGTATCTTGGAATAAACAAAAAAGATGGTTGCAAGGTAAGAGAACACGTGAGTAAAAAAAATAACACAAGAGACAGTAAGATCAAAACTTTCTTCAACTAACTCCTAACATCTCCCATTATCTTACTCACTATAGAATATTACAGATAATTTTGGGTTTAGTTTCCTCAATCGTTATTTGTTACAGTACATTCTAATGCTTTCTGTGTCTTAGTTTTTAAATCTCTGCTACTTCCATCCACAGATATTATTCCCAGTGATTATATTTTATTTGAAACACGTATAAATTATGATTATTAAGCTCTTTAACAGAACTTTATCTAAAAAAGATAAAATTCTGTGTTACAGCAGTCATTTTCCTCATTGCAAATTGACCGAATTTTCCTCGTAAAATTACCAGCTTTCATTTTAAATCTATCTTTGTCGACCTTTGCCTCTGTCAGCGTATTTGCAAATTCTGTAATTCTGTTGTCTGGCCAATCGATTTCCACCTACTGTAATGCTTCATGTTCTTTAGAGTATCCTTCCAGCAGTAAATGCGCTCTTTCTAAACAGTTTGGTTAAAGTTACTTTATGTCATTTATATTACCCATCATTTACGCCATCTTGGAAATACCCACTTCAAATAAAACTAGTCATCCCAGACAGATTATACCACGTCTACATTCTTTTTACTATTAAATGGGAGAGGTGAGATCAACGTTCCCTTTTTCTGGTCATATTATTATTATTATTATTATTATTATTACTATCCAAGCTACAACCCTAGTTGGAAAAGCAAGATGCTATAAGCCCAGGGGCTCCAACAGGGAAAAATAGCTCAGTGAGGAAAGGAAATAAGGAAATAAATAAATGAAGAGAACAGTTTAACAATAAATCATTCTAAAATAAGAAACAACGTCAAAACAGACATGTCATATAATAAACTATCAACAACATCAAAAACAAATATGTCATAAATAAACTATAAAAAGACTATGTCTGCCTGGTCAACAAAAAAGCATTAGCTCCAACTTTGAACTTTTGAAGTTCTACTGATTCAACCACCCGATTAGGAAGATCATTCCACAACTTGGTAACAGCTGGAATAAAACTTCTAGAGTACTGCGTAGTATTGAGCCTCGTGATGGAGAAGGCCTGGCTATTAGAATTAACTGCCTGCCTAGTATTACGAACAGGATAGAATTGTCCAGGGAGATCTGAATGTAAAGGATGGTCAGAGTTGTGAAAAATCTTATGCAACATACATAATGAACTAATTGAACGACGGTGCTAGAGATTAATATCTAGATCAGGAATGAAAAATTTAATAGACCGTAAGTTTCTGTCCAACAAATTAAGATGAGAATCAGCAGCTGAAGACCAGACAGGAGAACAATACTCAAAACAAGGTAGAATGAAAGAATTAAAACAATTGTTCAGTATAGATTGATCACCTAAAATCTTGAAAGACTTTCTCAATAAGCCTATTTTATTAGTCTCTCTCAAAAGGGGTTTATCTTTAAAACATGTCTGGAACCAAAGGAAACAATATTTTCAAGTCACTATCAGGAAAGCCCTCGCTTTAACACATCCAAATAGAGCTCTGGATATAATAACTTTGAAATGGCAGACGTCAGCTCTCGCGAACAAACCTGATTTCACCAAAGATATTCATGCAAAACCAAATATACACATAGACAAAGAAACAAACAAACACATAATTCTGGAGGCTAATGCAAGTATAAATGTACTTTCTCAACCATTAGAATAAAAAATGCAATAAAAGGGGAGGGGAGTGGGGGCAGCCGCCCAGCAGGGGAGGGGAGGGCGGGCAGCCGCCCAGTGGGGGAGGGGAGGGGCGGGCAGGCGCCCAGTGCCAGCGCAGGAGGGGAGTGGGGGGGGGGGGGGGCAGCCGCCCAGTGCCAGCGGGGGAGGGGAGGGGGGGCAGCCACCCATCGCCAGCGGGGGAGGGGAGGGGGCAGCCGCCCAGCGGGGGAGGGGAGGGGGGGCAGCCCCCAGCGCGTGGGGGAGGGGAGGGGGGCAGCCGGCCAGCGGGGGAGGTGAGGGGGGCAGCCGCCCAGCGGGGGAGGGTAGGGGGGGGGGGGGTCGCCGCCCAGCGCCAGCTGGGGAGGGGAGGGGGGCAGCCACCCAGCGCCAGTGGGGGAGGGGAGGGGGCAGCCGCCCAGCGGGGGAGGGGAGGGGGGCAGTCGCCCAGCGGGGGAGGGAAGGGGGGCAGCCGCCCAGCGCCAGCGGGGGAGGGGAGGGGGGCAACCACCCAGCGGGGAGGGGAGGGGGGGGGCAGCCTCCCAGCGCCAGCGGGGGAGGGGAGGGGGGCAGCCGCCCAGCGGGGGAGGGGAGAGCCCCGCCAGGCCAACGATATAGAGTTGCTGTATCAGGCTTAGTTTAAAAAAAAAAAAAAAATGCCGAAGTCTTCATAAGAGAATGCTGTTTATGGAGCTCCTGAGGTATTTTTAGAAAGTCTTCAGAGAAGAATTGCATTCTTTCGAGGCATACATATTCTCTCTCTCTCTCTCTCTCTCTCTCTCTCTCTCTCTCTCTCTCTCTCTCTCTCTTCATATATATATATATATATATATATATATATATATATATATGATCACCAAAACCTTTCCTGAATTCCACATTTAAAAAAAAAATCGAGTTGAGGAGAGAGAGAGAGAGAGAGAGAGAGAGAGAGAGAGAGAGAGAGAGAGAGAGAGAGAGAGAGAGTGAGAGTCTATTAGTATCCAAGAAATTCTTCTTTTGGCTTCAACTGGAGTCCAAATGTCTTCAGGTATGAAGGAGAAAGAGAGGTATGAAGGAGAAAGAGAGAGAGAGAGAGAGAGAGAGAGAGAGAGAGAGAGAGAGAGAGAGAGAGAGAGAAAGAGAGAGGGTCTATTAGTATCCAAGAAATTCTTCTTTTGGCCTCAACTGGAGTCCAAATGTCTTCAGGTATGAAGGAGAAAGAGAGGTATGAAAGAGAGAGAGAGAGAGAGAGAGAGAGAGAGAGAGAGAGAGAGAGAGAGAGAGAGAGAGAGAGAGAGAGTGTGTGTGTGTCTATTAGTATCCAAGAAATTCTTCTTTTGGCTTCAACTGGAGTCCAAATGTCTTCAGGAGAGAGAGAGAGAGAGAGAGAGAGAGAGAGAGAGAGAGAGAGAGAGAGAGAGAGAGAGAGAGAGAGAGAGAAAATCAAACAAGATTAAGAAATACTGAAAGGAATTAAAAAACCATAACAAAAGGAAAGATTTATTCATAGTTTTCTTTCTGTGCAAATCGTAACATTTATCTCCTAAAACGTTTCTGAGGCAAATCTAACTCTCTGAAGACATTCTGGAAGCGTTCTTGTTTCATCTTCATTCATTCCCAGAATGTAATGTTCGCCTTCTCTATCAATTTCCTTTGTATTCGTGTTAACAATTATGGAAATCATCGAAATATTAAGGAATTCTCTCTCTCTCTCTCTCTCTCTCTCTCCTCTCTCTCTCTCTCTCTCTCTCTCTCTCTCGTAGGAATCTTCAGTTTCTCCGGAGGAAAACAGGAGAAATTTTACACAGAAGACGAATTTTCTGTTCTTTTCCAAGGTTTTCATTCCTAATTCTTCGTTCGTTTTCACTGCAATTATGGTAAATTCTATCATATTTTAATGGCCGGTTTAATAGAGAGAGAGAGAGAGAGAGAGAGAGAGAGAGAGAGAGAGAGAGAGAGAGAGAGAGAGAATGAAAAAAATCACTATAAATTTTGCAATCCGGTCCCTCACGAGCCTTTGCCTTTGCAACAGTGCTAAATGGTGGAGTCATACGAAACAAGATTTCAATAAACTATATAACAAGAAACATAATGGAACTAAGTTTTATCTTTACGATGTTAAAATGTTTATCAAAAATTTCTATTTGTGAATTTGTTTATATTTCACCATTATGGCTGGAAAACGTTTTATCAAAACATTTTGAACAGTATAAAACAAGCAGAAACAATGGGCCTCACTTTAGACTTGCAACAAGTGGGGATAATCCCTATATTTGGCAATGCTGATTGAAATATTGCTGCCACTAATTTATAAGTTTTATTTTATTTTAATTGTACCGTAACCATATTAAGCACTAGCTCTCGGTAAGAACTAGTACTTTCAAAGATATTAAGTGGTCCAAGAACACCTAATGCTGACAGCAACCACGTCAGTAAAGGATGTGACCAAAATCTTGATTATGGTTTTTCAGATAGGAATATTTTATGTAATATTTTCCTAATATAAAAAATTAATCATAAGATTTTATAGATATCTTCGAATAGTATTGATAAGGTATTATTTTCAATATTCATTTGAAGGAAATTATGAAAATAGATTTATTAAAGTAAATTTAGTTTCAAAAGAGAGATCCAATCAGAGAGAAGCTCAAATCCTTCGAGTCTGCGGGTTTTGAAGGCAACTGATGGAAGACCGTTCTATGCCTCAATATGGCACATCTCCCAAGAATGACTTTTGTTTTAAAATCATTTCAAAGCTTTCATAATACTATAATATGGGTAAATAATAAAAAATTTATGTTGATCAAAATGTAGGGTAATACTTGTTTACAAATATCATCATTACAAATAAAATTAATGCAATACTTTGATAGAATTTGCATAATACTTTCTAATTTTTTATCGGCAAAACATGAATTCTAAGATACCCTGCAATTTACTTATAGTCATATTATTCCCACGCTAAACTCTTCTCGTTCATCTGAATCTACCAATTAGCGCAAAGCGGGACTTTTCATGGGTGTTCCCAGTCATGCTTTGGCAGGAAGTTTGGTCTTGAATATTTACAACAAAAATAGCTTAATGGTAATAAAGGGGAACGAGAAAATGGCAATGGAGAGAAAATAAGAACAAGTAACAAATAGACGGTTTATTGTGCAGTGTAGGACAAAGGCCTCACACATAACAATATTTATATTGAGCTGCATTCTAGCTTAAATTCTTTCAGTTAAAGGTAAAGATGAAACTACACCATGACAGATAGATGCCTTTCATGTGGATCTTTGGTGTTTGGGAAAATTGGATGGGATGGGAAAGCTGTGGAAGAAGTGTGTCTTTATAGATGCAAAAATCAGTTGTAGCCAAGTTAAAATAGCCATGACGAATATATCGAAAGAGTATAATTTAAATGAAAGAAGTACGGCACCTCATAATGAAGTTCAAAGTTTACCTAATGCTAGAGGTATGGCACTTCAAAACAGAGGTCAAAGAGGCTCTTATGCTTGAAATATGGCACTTTAAAAATAGATATCACAGACCTTCTAATGCTAGAGGTAAAGAGCTACTAAATAGAGGTCAAAGAACCTCCAATACTAAAGGTAAAGAACCTCAATATAAAGGTCAAAGTGCTTCTAATACTAGAGGTAAGGAACATCAATATAGAGGTCAAAATGTCTCTAATACTAGAGGTGATGAACATATATATGGAGGGCAAAGTGCCTCTAATACTAGAAGTGAGAAACATCAATATAGAGGGCAAAATGCCTCTAATTACTAGAGGTGAGGAGCATATATATGGAGGGCAAAGTGCCTCTAATACTAGAGGTAAGGAATATCAATATAGAGGTCATAGGGCCTCTAATACTGAAAGAATGGCACCTCAAAATAGGGGTCAAAGAACCTCTAATGCCATATGTATGGCACTTCAAAAATAGATGTCAAAGACCCTGTAATGCTATAGGTGAAGAGATACTAAATAGAGGCCAAATAACCTCTTATGCTAGAGCTAAAGAACCTCAATATAGAGGTCAAAAGAGCTTCTAATACTAGAATTATGGCGCCTCAAAATAAAGGTAAAAAACCCCTAATGCTAAAAGTACGGCACTTCAAAAGTAGATGTCAAAGATATTCTAATGCTAGATGTAAAGAGCTACTAAAAAGAAGTCAAAGAACCTCTAATAATAGAGGTATAAAACCCCAATATAAAGATCAAAGAGCCTCTCATATTAGATATTTGGCACCTCAAAATAAAGGACAAAGAACCTCTAATACTAGAAGTATGGCACTTTAAAAGTGGATGAAAAAAGGACATCTAATGCTATAGATAAAGAGCTACTAAATAGAGGTCAAAGAACTTCTAATACTAAAGGTGAGGAACCTTAATATTGAAGTCAAAGAGCGTATAATACTCTAGGTAAAAAAAAACTCAATATAGGTGTCAAAGAGCCTCTAATACTAAAAGTATGGCACCTTAAAAAAAGGTCAAAGAACCTCTAACGCTAGAAGTAAGGCATTTCATAAATAGATCTTCTAATGATATGGCAAAATGTTCATAAAAGCTCTTTATAAATGGCTTCCAACTGAAATGTGTCAAAGACAGTCGCTTTTTAGTCCTGCTGACAATATTGCGTAACAGAATAACTTTAAAAGAGAA
>NC_090727.1:2251610-2256610 GCF_036898095.1 Palaemon carinicauda
CTGTGGGGTCATCGGTGTATAACCTATCAAAATGGCTTGTTAAAGAGTTGTCCCCCTTGTTAGGAAACATTTCTGGCTTCTCTGTGAAAAATAATGTTGATTTCCTTAATCGTTTAAGAAGTTACAATATTGATTTTGAATTTAAAATGATAAGTTTTGACGTGACATCACTTTTTACTAAAGTTCCAGTTGATGATTTATTAGATTTTTTAACCGAAGAGTTGCCTAATTATGAATTTTCTCTGCCATGTAATACTATGTTAGAATTGATTAAAATGTGCATCAAAGATTGTAAATTTACTTTTAATGGGAATTTTTATGAGCAAAAATTTGGAATGGCAATGGGTAACCCTTTATCACCTCTTTTAAGTAATATTTATATGGAATTTTTTGAGAAGAAGCTTTTAGTGAATATTTTGCCGGGAAGAGTTTTGTGGTCTCGTTATGTTGATGACATTTTTTGTATATGGCCTTTAAATGAAGATGTATCTGTTTTTTTACTTAGACTAAACTCATTGGTCCCTTCTATTAATTTTACAATTGAGAAATTCTGTTCTGCCCTTTTTAGACGTAAATGTTCATAGACATAATAATAGTTTTAAGTTTAGCGTTTTTAGAAAACCCACCAATGTATCGTCTTACATTCACTTTTATTCTAATCACCATATTAAAGTAAAACTCTCTGTTTTTTCCTCAATGTTTTTGAGAGCTCTTAGAGTTTGTTGCCCAGAATTTTTAGATGATGAGTTTTTAAGAATATACGAAATTGCCTTTAATTTGAAGTACCCAAGATACTTAGTTGACGTAGCATTACAAAAAGCCAAAAAAACTTATTATGCAATTGACAATGTAACATCTTTTAATCATGATAATTTATTAGTTTTACCGTATAATGATAGTTTTCTCTGTCTACCAAAAATTTTAAGATGTTTTAATGTTAATGTTGTTTTTAGAAATTCTTCTACTATAAAGTGTATTTTGATAAAGAACTCTCCGTGTAATAGTGTAGGCTGCATATATGAAATTCCATGTAGTGGTTGTAATTTGAAATATATTGGGCAAAGTGGTAAAATGCTGGCAACAAGGATAAATCAACATAAATACTGTGTTCGAGTTGGTAATATGTCTAACGCACTATTCGTTCACATGAATGAATATAATCACTTGATAGACTGGAAGAAATCTAAAGAGCTGCTATTTTGTAAAGATGTTGTGAAGAGAAATATTATAGAATCAAGTATTATTAAGATAAAGTCGGATTGTGTTTTTAATATTAGTGCTGGTTTATATAAATTGGATAATTTCATCATGACCAATATTGTTCAACAATTAAGAATTATATAATTTGTGTTTACCTTTTTTATGTGTGTTTATGACCAGTTTCCGTTCAAGTACAAATTTTGGCTGTGGGTTGTTTGATTGTTTGACAATGCTAGTTAGCTGACTATGTTTTTCTATCATTTCTCTACTGTTCATAACAAATTTTAGTTTTTTGTTTTTATCCTATTTTACTTATTGACGTCCTTCAACTATGTCTCACTTTTTATTGTACCCTGAAGAAGTGTATTAAAATGCACGAAAGCGCTTGGTACTAAAGATTTTTATTATTTCCTACTGGCTTTTGCGTATACCAAGTCACGTGATCCTTGTGGCAGTAAAGCATATATATATATATATATATATATATATATATATATATATATATATATATATATATATATATATATATATATACACACATATATGGAAAAATATCAACACAATATCGTGCTCAAATAGAAATAAATTTCAACCAATACTGGGGATCGAACACTAGCCCCTTCTAATGAAATGCCTTTGGTAGCATAGTTGGAAGCGACCTGGCCTTTCGTTAGAAGGAGCTAAGGTTCGATCCCTAGAATGTGGTAGAAATTTATTCATATATATATATATATATATATATATATATATATATATATATATATATATATATATATATATATATATAGCCTATATATATATATATGAAATGGACCCATGTCCATTTCTTGGACTTATACCTTATCTAATAATCAATTGCGCACATTCATTACAGGTAATAGTGTACATATATCTACATAGGCAAATACCCCAATTTTAAGGGGTAGCCGACATAAACAAAAAGAACAAAAGGGGAACTTTCTTCTCTTAGCTCCTCCCAGCCTGACGAGGGATTCAACCGAGTTTGGCTGGTATTGCTAGGGTGCCACACCCCACCCTCCCCATTATCCACCGCAAATGAAGCTTCATATGCTGAATCTCTTATAGCTGCTACCTCAGCGGTCAAAATCGCTCGCCATTCATTGTGTATATAGTGTAGAATATCATTCATAGACACATATTCCAACTCATATAAAACATTTAAAGCATTTCATTACACAAGAAATTCTGTTCCTTGTAGGATAATCTTGTTCGTAGAGTCCTTATGTATCAAAAATGCACATTCGGGGGGAAACATTTGCTACTAGACAATTCCATGTATTCAGTTATCCGTAAACCTAATGGTTTAATGTATATTAATACAAATAAACATATATAGAGTATATATATATATATATATATATATATATATATATATATATATATATATGTGTGTGTGTGTGTGTGTTATATAGTCCAGCCCTAGGGCCTTTGAAGCCATTTAGAGTCCAAGCGCAAGCGAGGAAACCCAGAAATCACACAATGAAGAAAGAGAGGTTGAACAGCCAAATAAAAGAAAGGAAGAAGGAATGAAGTTAAAGTAGAAGGATACAAAGCAAGTGTGGCTAAGGGCCAATGTAGTGTATTATATATATATATATATATATATATATATATATATATATATATATATATACATACATCTATATATATACATATACATATATAAATATATAGATATACACATATATCAATATATATATACATATATAAATACAAATATATACACATATATGTATATACGCACATACATGCATATATATATATATATATATATATATATATATATATATATATATATTATATATACACACAAATATACATGTATACAAATATATATATATATATATATATATATATATATATATATATATATATACATATATATGCATATAAATACATATACATATACATATATATACATCATACTTGGGATCGAACGCTAGCCCCTTCTAATGAAAGCCAGGTCGAAACCAACTATGTCACGAGAGCCCATAAAAGAAATTGGAACCTGACCGCTACCAGCTGTCCGAGGATTTACCTGGCGAGACATCAGTCTCTTACTGGCGAGCTTTACCCAATTTCCCGGGCCACCACGTGACACAATTGGTAGTAATTCATTCAAATTACCCCTAATTTGAATGAATTACTACCAATTGTGTCACGTGGTGGCCCGGGAAATTGGGTAAAATTCGCTGGTAAGAGACTGATGTCTCGCCAGGTAAATCCTTGGACAGCTGGTAGCGGTAAGGTTCCAATTTCTTTTATGGGCTCTCGTGACATGGTTGGTTTCGACCTGGCCTTTCATTAGAAGGGGCTAGCGTTCGATCCCAAGTATGAGGTAGAAATTTATTTCTATTTGAACACGATGTTGTGTTGATATTTATCCATATATATACATATATATACATTTATATATATGTATCTATATATTCATATACGCATATACATATATAATTATACATTATATATACACATATATACATATGCACAAATATACATACATATATATATATATATATATATATATATATATATATATATATATATAAATATATATACATACAGACATATATATATATGTATATATATATATATATATATATATATATATATATATATATATATATACATACAGACATATATATATATATTACATACACACATATATGTATATATACCTTTTTATTCCTTCATTCATTCCATCACTGCTAATGCCAAATAAATCTGGGTATTTCTCTTGTTCGACTACGCTCTACCAATGCCTTCAATCTCTGCCAGACGTACGAGATTTCAGAATATAAGTGAAAAAATTGCTCTATATATATATATATATATATATATATATATATATATATATATATATATATATATATATATATATATATATATATATATATATATATATATATATATGAAATATAAACAAGCAAAGACAATTTTGTAAAACTCAGTCATGCAGATGACGGCATCAATTAAATACTTTATCTCCATTATTTGTAAAAATAATTGCCTGAAGCTTAGGGAGATTATGTACGATATCTTTCTGCATACATAGAAATAATAAAACGATTTTCGATTTCTGAAAGTTGTACGTCTAAACACCATAGGGGACGGTAAAGCAATGTGGGTGTTCAAAACAGAGGTGATGAATTAGCTTAACTCGTGGATCTAAGCAGGTCAACTGACTGTCTGTCACTGCAAAACAGGAGCCACTCAGTTTAGCTCCAAAAGAAGAGATGCAAGCGGAGTGAAGATCAAATCCTTCGAGTCTGCGGGTTTTGGAAGACCGTTCTATGCCTCAATATGGCACATCTCCCGCGAATGACTTTTGTTCTTAAATTATTTTAAAGCTCTCATTATACTATAATTTTGGTCTAATAATTAAAATATTATCGAAATCAAAGTCAAAAGTAATAATTGTCTACAAATATCAACATTGCAAATGAAATTAATGCAACACTTCATTTAAATTAACATAATACTTTCTAATTTCTTATCTGCAAACTATGAATTCTAATAAACCCTGAAATTTCCTTCTAGTCGTCATTACGGGGTGCCAACGGTAGAGCCCGTGTCTTGCATAAGGCAAGGTAATAGTATACATAGATTCTAGTCACATTATTCCCTCGGTGGACTCTTCTCTGTACTCATTCCCAGCCATCATCTTGTTAATATACACAAGGATGAGATTCTACCAGATTGTGAGGTTATTATATCAAGAGAATGTGTGAGAGGGAATGTTCATCTAAATCTACATACTGGTGCAAAGCGGGACTTTT
>NC_090727.1:2261610-2274110 GCF_036898095.1 Palaemon carinicauda
AATACAAGACTGTTTTCCCTTCTGTGCCAAGAGTTTGGAAGTGATGAAGAAGTGTTGCTCCTTCACACTGAGGTTCGCTGGCTGTCGAGGGGGAATGTGGTATCAAGAGTAGAATCACTAAAGGAGGAGCTCACTGAATTCTTCAAATGTGACAACAAGGCAAAGTCACTTGAGTTCACCAAGAAATTGTCAGACAGCCAGTGGCTTCAGAAGCTGGCCTACCTGAGTGACATATTCTTACGCCTCAACTCATTTAACTTATCCCTCCAAGGCCGTTTTGCCACAGTGAGTGATTTCATGGACAAACTTAGGTCACTGACCATGAAGCTGGAGCTTTGGGAAGGGAAGGTCAAAGATGGAAATCTTAGCATGTTTGAACACCTTGGTGAGGCACTTGATAAAAGTCAAAACACTGGAAAACAAGATGTGATGCAACTTGTGCAATCACATCTAGCTTCTCTGCGGATGGAGCTGCAGTCTTACTTCCCCGAATTGAGTGAATTGGAATCAAAATTGATTAGAAACCCTTTCATTGTGAATGTGCACCTTCTCCCAGATAACATGCAAGAGGAGTTCTTAGAGTTGGTGAACGACTCTGTTGCAAAAGATGCATTTGAAACACTTTCCCTAACCAAGTTCTAGGCTAAAATGAGTGAAATTTACCCTGTTGTACCTAAAGTAGTTCTGAACTCTTTGTTGATGTTCCCTAGTACTTATCTGTGTGAGCAAGGATTTTCAACGCTGTTGAACATGAAAACCAAACATCGATCACGGCTTAATGTGGAACATGACCTACGATTGTGCCTGTCTAATACTGCTCCTCGAATTGAGAAACTTGTTTGTAACAGACAGGCACAGCCTTCACACTGAAGTTCAGTAATGGTTGATAAAGGAAATATTGTTTCATTTCTGCATGTGTAGTATCACTGTAAAATACTTGGAATATTCATGTTTCATCTCAATAAAGTAATAAAAATTTGAATAATTTCATAATATCCTATGTTGTACCATTGTACATTGAGTTAGTTACTAAATTACCATTTTGTTCGATGTCAGATTACCGGGGGGTACTGGTAAATGGTCTTTTATCTCAGGGGATACTTGACGGGAAAAAGGTTGAGAAGACTATGGACAATTCGACGAATTGTCAGTTCGACGAATTGTCTGTTCGACGAATTGTCATTCGACGAGTTGTCATTCTACCAATTGTCTTTCGACCAGTAGTCAGGCTACCATATATACATATATATAAATACATATATATACACATATATATGTGTATATATATGTAATATATATACATATATATGTATATATATATATACATATATATATATATATATATATATATATATATATATATATATATATATATATATATATATGTCATCATCATCTCCTCTTCCGCCTATAGACGCAAAGAGCCTCTGTTAGGCGTTGGGCACAACTGGCCGTATGAATTTTTTAGCCGTACGTGTCCGGGAATTTTTCAGTCGTAGCCATGAAATCCTGCGATGTAAGGCCTTGGGCACAACTGGCTGTACTACCAGCTACGGGGGGTATTCGGGCAAAATTTGTGTGATATCGTGGGTGTGACGCAAGGGGCACGCAACAGTCTTTGATCTCGCAGCCCGCCGGATACCAGCCGCAGAATCTGCACGTACGTGCGTGGCTCCTACTTGTGACGCAAGTTACCCACAAATTACACGCACGACCAATGTGCAGAGATCATGCCTCGGAAAATCCTACGGCACACGCACGGCTTACTTGCGTCAGACGTGCATCCTGTTTGCGACTACAAATATTCTTGACTGCCGCAGAACATTTTAGTGCAGCGAGTGAAGATTCTGCGGCTAGTATACGGCGGGCTACGAAGTCAAAGACTGTTGCGAGCCCCTTGCGTCACACCCTCGATTTCACACCAATTTTGCCCATATAACCCCCGTAGGTGGTAGTACGGCCAGTTGTGCCCAACGCCTTAGATTTCGCCAGTCGTCTCTGTCTTGGGCTTTTAATTCAATAATTCTCAATTCATCATCTGGTATATATATATATATATATATATATATATATATATATATATATATATATATATATATATGTATCTATATATATCTATATATATATATATATATATATATATATATATATATATATAATTCCAAAATAAGAGTGGCCATCGAAGTGATCTTTTCCATAATGTAGTGTGTGATTTCTAAATGTTTTGGACACTTTGAACTGAGTACGGTCAGTCTCTTCTTAATGAGAAGGAGAGACAGGATGACTTCCGATGTCAGTGGAGGATTAGCGGCTTGGACTGGAACTCAGATAAAGTACTTGGGCAGGAATATCTGCTTTTGTTAATACCAGTTTCTCAAACCAAACTCACTCTCTCTCTCTCTCTCTCTCTCTCTCTCTCTCTCTCTCTCTCTCTCTCTCTCTCTCTCTCTCTGACATATATAAGAATCGTTGGTTAGCCGCAATATGTTCATTTATTGATTGCATTCCAACTCTAGAACTCTATGGAACAAACAACCTAAGATGGCTGTTACTGAACGGAAAAATAATTCGCGTTAACAACAGCCAAAGAAATACTGTTGATTCTTCCACGAAACAGTAAAGAGATATATTAATGAGCTTATTTGTCCTTTAGAAACATTAGGGACCAAAAAGGTATTGGTGAGTTAAACTTAGCAGAAAATGATCGGACCAAAACCTCGTTTGTGGTATTTAATACAAAAAAATAAAGTAACATTTTCCGGAAATGAGAAATAATCAGATGACTTTACAGGCATATTTGATAAAATATCGATGAGGTATTGATTTCAATATTCATTCCCATGAGATAATGAAAATAGATATATTTAAGTAATGTGAGTGTTCAAAGCAGAGTTGATGAATTACCCTAACTCATGGATCTAAGCAGATCAACAGACTGCCTCTCATTGCAAAACAGGAGCCACTCAGTTAAGGTCCAAAACAGAGATCCAATCGGGGCAAAGATCAAATCCTTCGAGTCTCCGGCTTTTGAAAGCAACTGATGGAAGACTTCGTCATAAGCCTCAATATGGCAAATCTCCCGAGAATGACTTGTTCTAAACTTATTTTAAAGCTCTCATAATACTATAATTTTTGTAGAATAATGAAAATATTATCTAGATCAAAATCAAAAGTAATAATTGTATACAAATATGTACATTATAAATGATTTTATTGCAATACTTTATTTAAATTCACATAACACTTTCAAATCTTTTATCTTCAAAATATGAATTCAAAGATACCCTGCAATTTCCTTCTAGTCATATTATTTCCCCGGGGAACTCTTCTCTGTGCTCATTCCCGGCCATCATCTTGTCGATATACACAAGGATGAGAATCTACCCGATTATGACGTTATAATTTCAATTAAATGTGTGAAAAAGGGAATCTTTATCTACATCTACAATGTAGTGCAAAGCAGGACATTTCATCACTATTCCCAATCTCGTTTGGGCAGGAGGTTTGGTCTTGAATATCCACAACAAAATGTCTATGGTGATAAAGGAGAACGAAAATGTATCTAATACAAAAAAGTGGAACAAGTAACAAATAGACAGTTTATTGTCCAGTACAGGACATAAGCTTCAGACATGTCAATATATATATATATATATATATATATATATATATATATATATATATATATATAAATATATATATATATATATATATATATATATATATATATATAAATATATATATATATATATATATATATATATATATATATATATATATATATATATATTGCGGTGTGTTCTAGCTTAAATTCGTTCAGATATTCTCATGAAGGAGCAAAACTCAAAGATAAAACTACACCATGACGGATAGGGGATCTGGGGGGGGGGGGGGGCGGGGGTTGATGAGTAGGATGTGAATGCTGTGGAAGGTTCTATCACGAGAAGTGTGTCTTTATAAACGACAAAATTAGGAACATAGTTATGAAAAAATTAAAATGGCTTTGCCCTGATAGTGTAGAAGAAACAATGTTAAAATAGCCATGACAAATATGTCGAAAAAGGATAATTCAAATGCTAGAAGTATGGCACCTCATAAGAAAGATCAAAGTCTACCAGATACTAGAGGTATGGCAATTCAAAATATAGGTTAAGAGGCTATATTGCTGTAAGTAAGGTGCCTCAAAAACTTTTAAAAACCTCTAATGCAAGAAAGAAGGTACCATTAAATAGAGGTCGAAGAACCTCTATTGCTAGAGGTAAAGAACCTCAATACTGAGGTCAATGAGCTTTAATACTAGAAGTATGGCACCTCATATAGAGGTCAAAGAACTAGTAATGCTAGAAGTATGGCACTCCAAAAATAGATGTCAAAGACTCTCTAATGCTACTGGTAAAGAACAACAAAATAGGGGTCATAGAGCCTCTAATACTAGATGTAAAGAAATCCAATATAGAGATCAAAGAGCCTCTGCTACTAGAAGTATGGCACCTCTAAATAAAGGTAAAAAAACCTCTAATGCTAGAAGTAGGGAACTTCAACAATAGATGTCAAAGACCCTCTAAATGCTTGAAGTAAGGAGCTACTAAATAGGTCAAAGAGCCTCTAATACTAGAGGTACTGCACCTAAAAATAGAGGTCAAAGAACCTTTAATGCTAGACGTATGGCACATCAAAAATAGATGTCAAAGAGCCTCTACTGCTAGAGGTAAAGAACTACTAAATATGTGTCAATGAGACTAATACTAGAAGTAAGGAACTTCAATACAGAGGTTAGAGCCTCTAATACTAGAAGTATGGCACCTCAAAATAAAGGTCAAATAAGCTCTAATGCTAGAAGTATGGCATTTAAAAAATAGATGTCAAAGACCCTCTAAAGCTAGAGGTTAAGACCTACAAATACAGGCTAAAGAGCCTCTAATACAAGAATCAGAAACTTCAATATACTGGTCAAAAAGCCTCTAATACTAAAAGTATGGCACCTCAAAATAAAGTTCAAAGAACCTCTAATGCTGGAAGTATGGCACCTCAAAATTAGATGTCAAAGACCATCTAATGCTAGAGGTAAAGACCTACTAAATAGAGGTCAAAGATCCTCTAATACTAGAGGTAAGGAACTTCAGTATAGAGGTCAAACGGCTAATACTAGAAGTATGGGACCTCAAAATAGAGGTCAAAGAACTCGTAATGCTAGAAGTATAGCACTTCAAAAAATAGATGTCAAGGACCCTCTATTGCTAGATTGATTGATTTGAAGTTTTCTGGTATCCTGACATCGAAGGTCATTGACGCCGATATAGTTTATTATAAATAAAGATTAAAAGAATATTCAATTAAAACCAAAGAAGTAAATATGTTATAAAATTTAGATAGCATTAAGAAGACCTGCTTCTGATATAAATTTAAAAATGCCACTAGAATTAAATATGTTATAAAAGTTAAATAGCATTAAGAAGACCTGCTTCTGATATCAATTTGAAAATGCCACTAGCATTGTACGACACATCATGTCCAAGGATCTTGGCCAGGATGAACCTGCCATCCTCACCTCGGGCCTCAAACAGATATCTATTTCTCTCGCTACTATAAGTGGGACATTCAATCAACAAATAGCCTCACTGTTAAAGGTACCAAACAGTCGTCGCAATTCTATTGCTAGAAGTAAGGCACTACTAAATAGATGCCTAAGAGCCTCTAATCCTAAAGGTAAGGTGTCTCAAAATAGCGATCAAAGATTCTCTAATGCTAAAAGGCAACTCAAAGTAAAGGTTTTAGAGCCTCTAGTGCTAGAGGGAATGTTCTCTAAAATAATAGGTCAAAGAATCTCTGATGCTTGAAATTTAGCAAGTGAAAGAAAATAGGTGAGTGTGGCAGTAACACACACGCATACAAACATACATACATACATACACACATATATATATATATATATATATATATATATATATATATATATATATATATATATATATATATATATATATATATATATATACATATATGGGTGTGTGTATCACTAACACTTGTGTTTTAATCAAAGGAAATATCTACAACAATAGCATTTAATGCCAAATTTACCTTTGGGAATGTGCACCCGCTGTATATTCAATTATAATGAATGCTTCTGGTTGGGCCAGGATTCGAACTTTACCAAAGCTCGATTGGTAAAGTCTTCTCTGCAGTCATTGTTTCGGCCCAAGGCGTAGGTTCGAATCCTTGTCCACCCAGAAGTATTTATTGTAAATGAATATCCAGTGGATATGCTTGCCCAGCTGAAGTTCTGGTGAGCATCTATTCTAATGGAACTGGAACTGCACGAAAGTACTTGTATATAAGCTCGATGTTTGTTCAATGAAGTTTAATATGATACCTCTCGTCTCTCTGTTGTTATCACCTAACAACTCACTGGCACAATGGGATGCATTGGAAGAGATTGAAGAAGAAAGGGAGGAAAATTTAACACCAGACTAAAGAAGGCTGTTGCAGTTTGCTGGATAACCAGGGAACGGCAATGACAGGATATTGCCCTTCTATCCTGCCCTCTTTCTTTCTGTTATTTTAATACCGTTTATACGCTTGTTTTCAACTCAAATTATGTGGTCTATGACAATGTATTTTAATATTAGAAAACAAATAATTTTCACTCATTATATTCTATTAATGACTAAGTTTTAGACGATTTGTTGATTCTTTTGTATGTCTAAAATATCAAATACTCTAACTACTTGTAAGATGATTTTACTAATTGTAGTTTTATATTTTTGAATACGCAATGTAAATATTGGAAATAAAAAATTATTACTCTTTCGAAACCCAAACCGAGAGGTAGTCCTGAATCGGAAGACACCCAAGAGGAAATATCCACAAAGGAGTCGATTTTTGGGGGGCTTTCCCCGAAGCAGTACTCTGGGGAAAGCCGAGTCTCTTCACTTTAGGTTACCAAGGACAATACAATAACTGCTGGTTTTCCTGCTCAGAAAAACTTTTCTATATCAGGAAGGTTCATTAATTCAGGCAAGGTATCTGAATCTTTTGATAGATTTATGTTTTGATGATAATTAATGATAAAATAATTTAAATATAATAAAAACTATCATTAGGCTACAACTATGTATGAATTTCAAAGGATTTTCTAATCAGATATAACCGTAATCAAATCCTTCCGCAGTTTAGATTACCCTATTATTCACAACGGCTATTTCCGGTCAACATTGACACATCTAGTGAAGACATCATTAACTTTAAAATACCAAGACAAAAAAGATTTATAAAATGAAAAGTTTTTAATTTGATTTAAAACAAAATTATAGTTTATAAAATGAATCATTAAACTTTTGTGTTAATGTCCTGAACACGAGATTCAAAGAATAGAAATAGAGGGAGAGACTTGACTTGAGTGGTATTTGGAATTCCTTCATTTCTGATGTGCAAAACATTCAACACTTCTTGGAAGAGTTAAACATACGTAAGAAATACATAATTGGAACGAATGACGAACTTACTACATCAGGAACACACACACACGCGTGTATATATATATATATATATATATATATATATATATATATATATATATATATATATATATATATATATATATAAACACAGCTCAGTTGGTCTTGGCAGTTGGATTAATTACAGTAGGAGGTATGTACTGTTATGTTTTTTCTGAATCTGAAATCCTGATTACCCTAACACAGCCATTTTCACATTCCTTCTTCAAACCCTTTCGATAATTTCCTTTTCTACAAAATACTTATTGGCTTATGCCAGTTCCCTCCTCTATAAGAAAACGATGATTGAAGAAAATATGTTACAAACGACCCATGCCCATTTTTCAGACATATGCCTAATCTAAAAACTAATTGCGCAAAAATATTACAGATAATAGAGTACATCTATCTACAAAGGCACTCCCCCCAATTTTAACGGGTAGCCGACATAAACAAAAAGAACAAAAGGGGAACTTTCTTCTCTTAGCTCCTCCCAGCCTGACGAGAGATTCAACCGAGTTACGCTGGTACTTCTAGGGTGCCACACCCAAACCTTCCCATTATCCACCGCAAATGAAGCTTCATATGCTGAATCCTTTATAGATGCTACCTCAGTGGTCACAATCGCTCGCCATTCATTGTGTACAGTGTAGTATATTTTTCATGGAGACATATTCCAACTCATAAAACATTTAAAGCATTTCATTACAAATCAATTGTGTTCCTTGCAGGATAATCTCTTTCGTACAGTAAATAAGCATAAAAAAAAATGTGCATTCGGGGGGAACTCTTCATCCTAGACAATTTTAAGGGATTAATATACATAGCAACACATCGTGAACCGATGTTACTATGTATATAAATACATATAAACATTATATGTATATATATACATATACATATACATATATATATATACATATAAATATATACATATATATACAGTATATATATATATATATATATATATATATGCATATATATAGATATATATACAGTATATATTCTATATAGTCCAGCGCTAGGGCCTATGAGCCCATTCAGAGTTCAAGCGCAACCGAGGAAAACCCTGCAATTATACAATGAAGAAAGAGAGGTTGGACAGCCAAATAAAAGAAAGGAAGATTGAATGGAATTAAAGTAGTCGGAAACAAAGCAAGTGCAGTTAAGAGCCAAAGCAACGCTGCAAAACTACCTAGTAGTGCCTACAGTGCACCGCATGAGATAAATAATGTCACTATCCCCTACGAACGTATGTTGTATCAGGCTTTCGCAAAAATATTGCAACCAGAAGACTGACCAATCAATTTTAACAGACTAACGAGCCCCATATTCTACAAACTGTTTAAGAACACACTGAACTTTTTCAATCAAGTGACCACATAGTACTGTTCGATGGCCCATTTAGCCAGACGCTATATCTATGAAAGGCCTCTTGTATATCAAACACCTAAATAGACCCGCACTAACGCTTCCTACATACACAATCAGTGCATTGGAAGTAGATACCGGAGAATCTATGGTTGAAACTCTTATATCTTGAATTCTGAATTCAAAATAAATCGGTATCGAAGATGCTGTTCCTTAATGAACCTGGTAATGTAGTCTATTGTGTTCGGAGTCAAGATGTTCACCATTATAGTGAGCTGACGAACTTCACAAAAAGTGATAACTGGACACATGTTGCCGAAAATCACTATTTAAATTTACTCAAGGGTAAACTATCATTTCACTCGCTGTAACTTCCAATGAAAAACAAATACAACACAAGAAAGGTGTTTAGTTAACTAATCTGTTAAACGGAAAATGAATATGGACGGCCAACCTCATCGATTCAAAAAAAAAAAAACTCTATAACCATCAAATAAGACACACAATAATTCTCAAAAATTAAAACGACCATAAGTTAACTCATCCTTACCTTTTGTAGCTATATTCATGTCCATAACTAAAATTGGTTGCACACTTACCTGTAAAGAAAATAAATTTCAAATCAATAACCGAATGTATTCTATAACAACAAATAAGTCAAATTATTTTACCGACTTGTGCATTATGTATTCATAAACGGCGGAAATATGCTAAAAAATGCAAGGGCTGGATTAACATTAGTCTACGCTGTCTACTATCCCAAAAAGTAACTTATTTTGGTTTTGAGAAAAATACTATCCAAAACAGTTGGTCCCCTATCGAAATATTTCTCAGATAATTATTCAGAAGCTTCCACGTGACCTTTTCTCTATTAATTCTCTTTTTATCTATTATTTCTCTTTTTATCTATTAATTCTCTTTTTATCTATTAATTCTCTTTTTATTTCAATACTACAAAGTAAACACAAACAGCATTTAAATATCATCAAAATCCGCTCACTAGCAAACAAAACCTCTTGAACACATAACAATAAAAAAAATATTGATAAATGAGTGAATTAAAAAATACGTTGTTATGCAGGTTTTTCGAAGTATTTAGTTACGTATAATATGGCTCATGGCAAATGTAATTCATATATTTAAGTTAAAGTCATTTACAAATGACGAATTCTTATATGTAGCAAATTATAAAAAAAAATTTAGTACAGGGATTAATTGAACACACCCTTTTTGACTTAATATTATTTATATTGGCATATTTCAATTGCAGAAATTTAAAACTTTTTGGTTAAACTTTTCAAAGATCATTTGATGAACAATCCTGCTAAATGTAAATTAAGCCATAAAGAGATGGGTGTACTTTGGGGCACTGCATGTATAAACAAAAAAAGGTAAGAGGTAAGAATATAGAAAGCATTTTACTGGATAGAGATTAGGACCAAAACGACCAACAATGATAATAATATCGAATAATTATGACCTTTCCTGTCATATTTTATATAAAATGGCCTTTTTCCAAAAATGGGAAATTCAATCCCACTATAGTTTTTGAGTATGGAAATCATTATAGTTCATCAGTCAAATATTTTCTCTCTTTTTTCCTCTGTTTAGTAAAACTCAGGCGATAAAACCTTGTGATTTCATGGCAAAATTTGGTTAGATCAGGAGTGAATCATTATCATTACGAAAAGAATATAATGGTTTTCAATAATATACTAGTCGTTTACATATATATATATATATATATATATATATATATATATATATATATATATATATATATATATATATATATATACATACACATATATATATATGTATATGTATACAACATATATACATATATGAATATATATTCAAATAAGCCATATATTATACTCCTGATGTATGGATTCTCTCTATACCTCGGGATCAGACACCCAAGGGCGAATCAACATAAAGATAATAGCTTCTGGTTGTCCGGGAAATCGAACCCGGGTTCGAGAAACTAAGGTGACAGTGAAATACCATCTAGCCTGATTTTTGAGTTGATACCCCTTGGGTCGCTGATCCCGAGGTATAGAGAGAATCCAGATAAAATTAATCATTAATATGTATATATATACATATATATATATATATATATATATATATATATATATATATATATATATACACACACACATATATATACATATATACAGTATACATTTATATATATACATATATATACATATACATATATACACACACACATATATATATATATACACGCACACACACACACACATATATATATATATATATATATATATATATATATATCACACACACACACATATATATATATATATATATATATATATATATATATATATATTTATATAATCTTTTTATTCCTTTATCATTCCATCTTTGATAATGCTCAATACCTACACAATATTTAGCTGTTATAATACACGTGAAAAAACTAAACGCTCATATATAAAATATTATCATTCTCCTGAAGCAAAGCCACACACAGACCAGTGTCCAGTGCATACCTGCATGTTGTTGTGCTGACAGAATCAACGTTGTTTATGCTACTGTTGTCTCGATTCATTTGAAACCAGAGGATTACAAAGATGACATCAAGTCTCGGTTACCAGGAATCATTTCATAGTTTAGTTCTGCCATTGCTCTGCTTGATAGGTTAAAATGCTCTCATAGTATTGACCTGCAATTGTATATCAGTTTACTATAGAGAAAATACGTTCAGGGTTTGCGTTTGATATGGGGATGGTGATCAAGGCTCGAGCGACGTGTAAAGGAATGGCAAATGACTTTCTCTGATAAACCCGAGCCTAAACAACTAGATATTTCCAGAAAGAAAACTGTCAATTTTGCCACTTTAAAAGGAATGCCATTCAGTATCCAAGGCTTGTTCTTTATAATCATAAATTATACTTGGAAATTTCAAGTATAATACCTCAGTCCTAACAAATTTAAAGGTTTAGGTCAAGACTGGATCACATCCATCAGAATTTGATAATTGAACGGGAGACGTTTCTTTGATTTTACTCAAAAGTGGTTTTCTAATCTGTTTCTCTCTCGCATTAGCTCAAGATATAAATAAAAGTTGTTTCTATTAAAAAGCTATTTTCTTACTTAATGCTGTCAGTACAAACAAAAAAGAAACTGTACTTAAAATAATTCATTTAAATTACTCATTACTTCTCATATAGTTTATCTAATTCCTTATTTCCTTTTCCTCACAGGGCTATTTTTCCTTATTTGACACCTTGAGCTTATTAGATCATCCTGCTTTTCAAGGCAGGGTTTTAGCTTAAATAATAATAATAATAATAATAATAATAATAATAATAATAATAATAATAATAACCAATTCAAAATATCACGGTAGTTTACAGAAGGAACATTTATAAGGATTAAAAACCTTCACATTTAAAAATTATAATCTAGAGTTGTGTTTCCAAAAATACAATTCAAAACATCACTTGTATCTATAATCTATATTTGATGCTACTCTTAGTCCAAAGGCATTGGAAGAAATCGTTGGCTCAGTCTTATACTTTTAAAAGGAATTGAAAACAGGGAAGCAGAACACCGTAGACCTATACAGACAAACAAACGTACAAACCAAACTGTGCAGATGGA
>NC_090727.1:2279110-2281610 GCF_036898095.1 Palaemon carinicauda
GGAGCCTCTAATACTACAGGTATGGCACCTCAAAATAGAGGTCAAAGAACCTCTAATGCTAAAGGTAAAAAGCTGATAAATGAAGGTAAAAAGGCCTCTATTACTAGGGGTAAATAACTTCAATATAGAGGCCAAAAAAGCCTCTAATACTAGAAGTATGGCATCTCAAAATAGATTTCAACGAACCTCTAGTGCTAGACGTATGTCACTTCAAAAATGGATGTCAGAGGCTCTCTAATGCTTGTGGTAATGAGCTACTAAATAGAGGTTAAAGAGCCTCTAAAACTAGAGGAATGGAACCTCAATATAGAGGTCAAAGAACCTCAAATGCTAGAAGTAGAGCACCTAAAAATAGAGGTTAAATACCCTCTAATGGTAGAAATAACACCCCCACTAAATAGACGTTAAAGAGCCTCTAATGCTAGACGTATGGCACCTCAAAATAGAGGTTAAGGAGTTTCTAATGCTAAAAGTATGGCACCTCAAAAAGATGTTAGAGCCTCTAATCCTAAAAGTAAAGCGACTTGAAATAAGAGGTCAAAATGCCTCTAATGATAAAAGAAACTCTAATGCTAGATGTAAGTCACCTCAAAATAGAGGTCAAGGAACCTCTAATGCTAAAACTATAGTACCACAAAATATTAAAATGGTAATGGAGAAGAAAATATCTAAATAGCAAAAAGGCTGAGCAAGCAACAAATAGACAGTTTCTGGTCCACTGCAGGAGAAAGGCCTCATACATGACAATATTTATATTGAGCTGTGTTCTAGCTTAAATTCCTTTAGTTATCCTCAAAAAGGAACAAAAGTTAAAGATAAAACTAAACTATCACGTATAGTTGCCCTTTATGTGGATCTTTGGTGTGGGGGGGGGGGTGGCGAGGATGTGAATGCTGTGGAAGGTTCTACCACAAGAAGTGTCTTTATAGACGCCAAAATCAGAGACAAAGTTATAAAAAAAAAACTTGAAATGGCTTTGCCCCAATTGTGTAGAGGAAGCCAAGTAAAAATAGGCATGACGAATATATCGGAAAAGGATAATCGAATGCAAGAAATATGGCACTTTATAATAAAGTTAAAAAAAAACTACTTAATGCTAGAAGTATGAAACTTCAAAATAGAGGTCAATGAGGCTCTAATTCTAAAGGTAAGGAACCTTATTGTTAAGGTCAATGACATTCTAATGATAGCAGTATGGGACTTCAAAAATAGATGTCAAAGATCCTCTAATGCTAAAAGTATAACACTTCAAAAATAGATGTCAAAGACCATCTAAAGCTATGTAGTAGGTTGGCCAGAGCACCAGCCACCCGTGGAGATACTACCACTAGGGAGTTATAGGGTCTTTTGACTGGCCAGACAGCTCTATATTGGATCCTTCTCTCTGGTTACGGTTCATTTTCCCCTTGTCTCCACATGCACCGAATAGTCTGGCCTATTCTTTACACATTCTCCTCTGTCCTCATACACCTGACAACACCGAGATTTACAAACAATTCTTCTATCAAGGGGTTAACTATTGTAGTGTAATTGTTCTTGGTAAGCGACTCTTCTAGGAGAAGGACACTCCAAAATCAAACCATTGATCTCTAGTCTTGGATAGTGCCATAGCCTCTGTACCATGGTCTTTCACTGTCTTGGGTTAGTGTTCTCTTGCTTGAGGGTACATCCGAGCACACTATTGTCTTCTTTCTCTTCCATTTGTTTTCTTCAAGTTTTTATAGTTTATATAGTAAATATATATTTTATGTGGCTACTTTTCTTGAAATATTTTATTTTTCCTGTTTCCTTTCCTCACTGGACTATTTTCCCTGATAGGTCCAAAATCAAACCATTGATCTCTAGTCTTGGATAGTGCCATAGCCTCTGTACCATGGTCTTTCACTGTCTTGGGTTAGTGTTCTCTTGATTGAGGGTACATCCGAGCACACTATTGTCTTCTTTCTCTTCCATTTGTTTTCTTAAAAGTTTTTATAGTTTATATAGTAAATATATATTTTATGTGGCTACTTTTCTTGAAATATTTTATTTTTCCTGTTTCCTTTCCTCACTGGACTATTTTCCCTGATGGCGCCCCCGGGCTTATAGCATCTTGCTTTTCCAACTAGGGTAGTATCTTAGCAAGTAATAATAATAATAATAATAATAATAATAATAATAATAATAATAATAAAAGTTAAGAGCTACTAAATAGAAGCCAAAGAGCCTCTAATACTAGAGGTAAGGATCCTTAAACTAGAGATTAAGAAGCCTCTAAAGCTAGACGTAATCTTCCTTGAAATAGAGGTCAAAAAGCCTCTAATGCTAGAGGTGAGGTGCCTCAAAAGAGATGTCAAAGAACCTATAAATGCTACAAGTAAGGCACTACTAAATAGAAGCCAATAAGCCTTTAATCACAAAGGTGAGGAGTCTCAAAATAGGGGTCAAAGAGTCTCTTATGTTAAAGGTGAGGTGCCTCAAAATAGATGTCAAAAAACCTATAATGCCAGAAGTAAGGTAC
>NC_090727.1:2284110-2309110 GCF_036898095.1 Palaemon carinicauda
TCTGTCACAATAATCATATCTCCTAAAGGCAGATTATCTTAATTTACATTTGCTGCATAGTAAGTTTTCATTTAGGTGAAGGCAAACTATTTTTTAAAAGAAATACCATTAGAACATCCGAGGAAAGAGAGAAAACAGTCATGGCTTCTACTATACATCAATATGTTTTAAACGTTGCATTGTAGGCCTATATGATATTACAGCTCTGCATCTACATGTTTAAAGCGTTGCATTGTAGGCCTATCTAACATTATGGCTTCTGCATTTACATGTTCTAAGCGTTGCATTGTAGGCCTATATGACATCACAGCTTCTGCAGCTATAGAGCGTTGCATTGAAGGCCTACCTGACATTACCGGCACATCGTTGCTTTTGTGCAGTATTCTAAAATCAAGCCTTTATATTCCTCTTGTGTTTCTTCAGTAGCAGCAAATATGATCTATTTCAGTGTACAAACGATTACGCAATTTCCCAGAAATTTAGACAACTTCAGATTCCGAGGGAAAAAATAATTAAGAAAAACTATTTTGATGAGTTACTTTTCATGAACTAAACTGACCAGTTTTATTATTTTTATATTTTAAAGAGTTTGAATTAAAATTCATTATATATATGGTCATCATCTTTTCCTAGGCCTATTGACCCTAACGGCCACGGTTACATTTCGCCAGCCGTCTCTATCTTGAGCTTTTAAATCAATACTTCTCCATTCATCATCTACTTCATACATCACATGCTGCAAAATTGAAGTTTCCAAAGAATTTTATCAAACATCGTCTACTGATATTGTTTGGACCTTAGACAGTCATAATTACGAACAAATCATAGTTATAGTGAAATCTTGGAAACTATTTGTGATTGTTCGATGGAAATTCTAGGCTGGATATTCAGGTTAAGGAATGAAAATGTTTATAGGCCTAATAAATACGGAGTATTGAATTTGAGGGTGAAAAGTCTTTTATCTTTAAAGCACATCTCAGTGACACAGTGTTCAGACTAAATTTCCGACCCCTGAGAGGTCGACTTGATATTGTTCTTGTAAATAATATGTTTTAATCGTTTAAGACTTCTTGCAACACACCAGAGAACCCGCTGCTTCCTAATAAGCTATTGCTGAGCCGTAATTGAAAACAAGGTTCCTAACAGCTACACTCTCATTGCAAAGCATCGACTATAGGATGGGTTTAGCTATTCAAGTAACTGTCTGCATCTTTCAACCTCATTATTCCCATTGTATAGCAGGATCGGCCGCTCAAGTTAACTCTCTCCATCTATTTATTTTATTTTCCTCTTTTGTACAGGACCTAAACACAAAATTTTGATAAAAGATTTTATAAATAAACTTTCATTTGAAATCATATCAAAATAGCAATAGCATTATTCAATTTTCTCCTTTAAAAGTTAATAGAGAGATTCATATTATGTTGACTCGAAAATTAAACAAAGGAAAAATGAGCTTTAACCAGAGAGGAATCTGATATAGTACTATTTTGCGGTCGTCACAGGACCCAATAACTCTCGCAAGAGCATTGTTTTATGGCCTCCCCTCGGCCATAAAACTACTGATTTATTTGCTAAAAAATATATCAAAAATTCTAAAATTCATAAATAGATGTAATGATGATTATTACTAAAGGCAACTAGATTCCTAATTATTAACCTTTATAAGAAATTATGAATTTATCAACAAATCTATAAACTTTACATAAAATGTTTGAGTCTTCTTAAATAGAGAATATTTTCCGACAAGTAATGGCAGTGATATCTGTATCGTCCTGGATAACCTAAAGTAAAGAGACTCGGGTTTTCCGAGAGTCCTGGGTCGGGTCAAGCCCTAAGAAATCGACTCCGTTGAGGATCCTTCCTCTTGGGTGTCTTCCGATTCAGGACTACCTCTCGGTTTGGGGTTCCGAGACAGGCAGGATAGAAAGAGAGTATCCTGTCACTGACGTCCCCCGGTTATCCAGCAAAACAGCAACAGGCTTTCTTTGGTCTGTTGTTGAATTCTCTCTCTCTCTCTCTCTCTCTCTCTCTCTCTCTCTCTCTCTCTCTCTCTCTCTCTCTCTCTTATTACTAACCCTTTCTTATCCTTTTCCTTCTTCTCTTCCTCTACTAATAAAGGGCACGAGGTGGGGGGGGGGATTCCCGTCTACAGTATGCAGCCAGACTGTTGCTATTTATTTATTATTGCATTGGACAGCGTTGAACATAACTTGTCACTTAGTAATAAATCTTATATTTCACTTAGTAATAAATCTTATATTTCACTTTGTAAACATGTGTATGAATGCACAAAGTTGCTCAACTGTTATGAAAAATTTCATTATTGAAAAAAATATTAGATAGTTAAAACAATTGTGCTACAATAATATTTCAGAAAAAAAGTAATACATTAATGAAACACGAATCCCTCTGAACACCTTGATTCCGTGAGACTATTCCTGGAACTGTGTCTGTAGATAGTCGGAGTGGGAAAGAGGGCTTCAAGAGGGAAAATAATCTAAGCTTAGTCCTGTTGTCTAATAATAATAACCATCTATGTATTTGGGTTATCAATTCAAAGTTATTACTTGATTTTGCTTATGTCGTTTTGTGTAATGAAGCAAAAGGTAGTTAGGGTCGTGGTTTCGAAACTTGCAATACATTATTTCAAGCCAAAGCTTAGGTAACAGTCAACGCTGCCTATATAGGTCTAATCTCTTCAGGAGTTTATTAAGGGAGAAGTAATAATGATGAATGAATAAGTAAATAAGCGAAGTGGCGTGTTATCTTCGGTACCAGAAATACAATTAAATCTACCTATATTATCCAATTTTAATTTACGAACGGAAAGCTATAATCGGGTCAGACATATTCCCCCACACCTATAATGGGCAGATTCTACAATAGCAACGTATCTCGAATAACAACAACAACAACAACTACAACAACAGTAATAATAATAATAATAATAACAATAATAGTAATAATAATTATAATAATATGGCTCTGTCGTCTTGTCTTTAACACATACTAGGGTATGGCTATATGTCAGGTAGCAACAATAAATATTTGCATCAAATCTTGTCTTTTATGAAAGGTGTCTATCTGGGCATAAAGTTACGATTTGTGAATTTTCTCCAAATTCTCTTCTTCATTTTAATTCTAGGCCTATAGGCTTCATAAGAATTATAAAATCAGAAGTGTCAACTTCAAGTCCTATATAACAATAAGGCAAGGGGGGGGGGGGGGCAAACAGCATTTAAACCTTCACAAGTTGGGTCTAACTAAATCCTCAGTAAATCTCAAAAGACGAAACTGTCTAAAGATATTAAAGAACCAGGTAATAAATAATTTAATTTTTCAAATGACGCCATTATTTTCTATGTATAATATACTTACTATATACTGTATATATAGGTAGTA
The DNA here is from genome assembly GCF_036898095.1 of Palaemon carinicauda. NCBI lineage: Eukaryota > Metazoa > Arthropoda > Malacostraca > Decapoda > Palaemonidae > Palaemon > Palaemon carinicauda. The sequence continues at coordinate 2,287,516 of NC_090727.1, forward strand.
GGTTGGCTAGGGCACCAGCCGCCCGTTGAGATACTACCACTAGAGAGTTATGGAGTCCTTTGACTGGCCAGACAGTACTACATTGGATCCTTTTCTCTGGTTACGGTTCACTTTCCCTTTGCCCACACAGACACCGAATAGTCTGGCCTATTCTTTACAGATTCTCCCCTGACTTCATACACTTGATAACACTGAGATTACCAAACAATTCTTCTTCAGCCAAGGGGTTAAATACAGCAATGTAATTGTTCAGTGGCTACTTTCCTCTTGGTAGGGGTAGAAGAGACTCTTTTAGCTATGGTAAGCAGCTCTTCTAGGAGAAGGACACTCCAAAATCAAACCATTGTTCTCTATTTTTGGGTAGTGCCATAGCCTCTGTACTATGGTCTTCCACTGTCTTGGGTTAGAGTTCTCTTGCTTGAGGGTACACTCGGGCACACTTATACGGGCTATCGTTTTAGATATTAGGTTTTCCACCTTAATAGCAACTGACAACAATAATAAGCGAAATGTATAGGGTATACATCAAATGTTTCTTCAGTCATTACCCTAGAGAGAGAGAGAGAGAGAGAGAGAGAGAGAGAGAGAGAGAGAGAGAGAGAGAGAGAGAGAGAGAGAGAGAGAGAGAGAGAGAGAGAGAATTAAAATGGCGTGAATGGATTTTGGTGACAAAGTTCCAGGCTTTTATAAACAACATGTAATGAGACTGATATTTCCTTTGTCTCATTTATTCTTCTGCAGCTGATCATGAAACTGCCCTTTAGGTCAGACATCATTAATGCTATACCTAGCCCCTTTGAGATCACAGCATTAGTAAGACAAAATTAAACTGCCAGGAATTTTAGTCTCCACCTTTTTACAGTAAAATAAAGCCGTGAGTATATCTAAATAGATTAGATACTATTCTTTATCAACACAAACTACGAAGTGTACAGCAGTAGCTACTGCTAACACTAAAGCTAAAACAAGGCAATTAACATCGCCATACTCACAAAAAGAAATTGGGAAATTACTGCATATTTCACTTGTTTTAGTTGAAAGGTTCAACAAATGTTGAACAATTTAACACAAAATCGAAGGCTAAAGAAATTTTGCAACCGATTATATTCGCTTTCCAGATAAGAGGAAACAGGTGCTGTCCTTCACCAAGGGTAAATTGATATCAGCTGCAAGTTGTCAAACCAGGAAAAGACATTGCTTTACGTCTATCTGATTGAAGTTACTGTCTATTTATGAAGCCGTTTAAAGCTTTCTATTAAAGATGAAATTTCAGTTTATTTATAAGTGACATAGGATGTCAAAATTTCCATTAACATAAAGCTTGAGCGAAAATAAACGGCGATTATTACAGAAAACACGAAAAGAGAGTTGACTGGGAGGAATAAAAGCTGAACCCAACCAAAAAGTCAAGTTTATTGGCTGAATAACTTTTTAATTTCGACAAATTTCAGTAGCTTTATTCCTATCATAAGATGCTGGGATTATTACACACAAGAAAAAGAAAGGTAATTTAACATACAATGCATGGAACCGTGATTAATCTAAGCATAATGCTCACTAACTTAAACGGGGACGCCATGTATATTCTTAGCTGGAATACAGTTATGTACATACGGAAAATAAAAAGAAATAATTATCAAAGCAGGAAAAGACCTTCCTAAACTAGTAGAGATAGATGGGAAAGCTCTAATCAAAAATAGAAAACTCTTTTTAACATAAAAAGGCAATGGCTATATCCGATGAAAAAATAGAAAACTCTGATTAGAGGCCTTTAATACACTCATAAATGGAAATATTCTTACATAACTTGGAAAAAGAAGTGATGACTGCTCCAAGGATCATATAAAATTCACATACTATGAAGAGAAAATTGTACTTGCTACAACTGAGAAATGAACGACCACACACACACAAAAAAAAAAAAATGGTAACACTTTCTTTAGGCAGGAAGGGAAATTTTGCTTACTTAGCTGCCGAAGACGTAGTTAATCACAGCAGGAGCGGAAAGCTAATTTTCTTGGAAATGGAAGAAGCAATAAAAACTAGCACAGACAACTCTCCAGCTTAAGAGAAGAAACACTGAATACATCTCTCAGTGGAGTTCCGAAGCTAGTCAAGTTAATAATAGTGTTAACTCCACCCATCAGGATGGGATGATTTCTTAGGAAAGAATAAAGAATCATTAAGCAGGGACAGAAAGTTTCCTATTCAAGTAGAAAGGCAAGTAAAATGGAAATATAGATTCGAAAGCCTCGTCACTTAGAAACGATAAATAACTTTTTTAATCCAATAGTGAACGGAAACTAGAAGGTTTGAATAGGAAAAATACTACGCAAATCAAATAACCCAAGAGGAGCAAAATAGACATTCTAAAGTCAATCGGACGAAATGTTGTTTAAATAGAAAGTACAAATCCACAAAATAGTAGGTAGAAACAAGAACATGAATTTCCATTCGAACACAGATGAGGTATGTTTTCTAACTATGATATTAAAACCATTAAGATTATTAAAATTATTGAAATTATTATTATTAAAATCATAAAAAATATAATGGGTTTCTTTCTGGAAAACTAAAGGCTTAATTATGCTAGCTGCTATTGAATCGACTACTTTTACAAATGTTAGTTCTATTACCTTTAGCATTATCATTATCATCATTGTCCTTAATAAAATTCACAATATCCCTTTCATTATTACTGCCATTACTATGATCATTATATCAATTGTCCTAATCACTGCCTTTATTATTACAGTTCATCAGAAGTAGGCCATCTCATCTAGACACAGATGCAAAGGCAAACCACCTCCTTGGGAGTTTGAACAAAATACTAATCATTATAAAAAGGAAGTACATATCACACATGACTAAAACCCAGAATAACAAGAAAGCTAAAATACCTAAATATATATCTAGACCTCAATTACATTCGTGATGAAACTACAAAGAACGATGATCGATCAAGAATACTTCGATATCTAATTCTCCACACAAACAAGATTTTCCCATGAGCTCCTGCAATGGAGATGAATAATCTTGGGACGAAATTAACGATATCTCAACTCCGTGTATATTTATTTATGTATGTATGTATATATGTGTGTATATATAATATAATATAATATATATATATATATATATATATATAGCTATATATATATATATATATATATATATATATATATATATATATAGCTATATATATATATATATATATATATATATATATATATATATATATACATATATATATATATAGCTATATATATATATATATATATATATATATATATATATATATATATATATATATATATATTAAAGGGTCCATATGAGGAACAAAGGAAACCAAATCAATCCCTATTTCGACCAGTACACATTTCGGTGGAAGTTCGCAGATAATCTTTAACGAAACCAAACAGACACTTTTTAGATCAACGTAAAATTTAGTTTTCGAGGCAATTATAAACCATCTTTGTGAACTTCCTCTCATTTTCCACCCAGATGAGGTCCAAAGTATATTGGTCGAAATATAGATATTTATTTGATTCCTTTTGTTTCTTTTATGGTTTTATTAGAAACATATCTAGATTACAGTTATAAGATATACAGATATACAGACACACACAGACAACAAATATGGCAATGAATGTTTTACTATCAATTTATTTTTGGAAACCTAAAATAAATCTTAAATTCCATAAAATATTTGCAGCTACAAAGAAAGTTATTGCACAAGATACTTGTAAACCTAATGACTGCTGATATTCCGAAGCTATTAAGTACAAACAAACAAACCCTTTTCTATTGCCATAAAGTTTTTCATATTAAAAAAGGATTGCTTGGAAAATCTACTATACCTCTCAAAGGTAAAAATAAACATTAACCTGGAGATAGGTTACGTCCGCACATTTAAATATAAGATCATCCTCTACATATTCAAAGGCTTTAAAATCACGCAAAAGGAAGGCTATATTCATTAGTCTCGTTTTTGCCCCGAAATTTGAAAAGGTAAAATCCCCCACCACAAGAAGACAAAATTGACTCGTACAAGTAATTTAAATGGGTCTGAATATTCAGGAGTTCTCTTATTTCTCAAAGGGGAAAGAATCATAATCTATTGCGACATTTTAGGGAATTTGTATTTGATTCTCAGGTGGAACACAGCAACTCCAGCTCAGTCATTGTAATGAATAAAGAAATTGAAAACCAAAAATTCTTTTTCTTTACAGAAAATGTTAATCGTTACTATGTTAAACAAGCAGAAAAAATGACAAAGTACAAAAAACAGATCAGATACAGAAAGATAAAAAAGAATGTAGAGAAAATTTTTGAACATTAAAATCTATGATCTTTTTTCTTTGCTTTATATCAACGCGCGCAATGCACATATATTAATCACACATACATGTACTCATTCATTCGTGTATACATATGTTTCTGTATACAAACACTTACATACGTATATACTGTACATGCACACGTAATCAAGATCCTTTCCTTCTTTTAGAATGAATTTCACGCCATCGATCCACATCTTTGTATGCTTAACTCTCCTCTTTCCCATGACTCTCACCTACTTACAGTCATCCATTTGTCCCACATGGCCGGACTATCCCAAATACTTTGACCCACTCTTTAAACTTCTTACATAGCCGGACTATCTCAAATACTTTGATCCATTCTTTAAACTAAGCTGATATTTTTAGCCACTTCTATATATCTCCACGCGTTCAGTGTATCCTTTCCTCTTATATCCCATATATAGACAAGTAGTTCACCTACATACATTCAACTTTTTCTTCTTCTCGTAATTAACAACCGCACTTCACTTCTAAAGAGATTTGATCAACAAATCTCTCCATTATTGCCACCTTGGCTTCCATGAACATCCCATACCAATCTTTTTTCATACAGCCTGCTATTTTTCTTTCTTCTGTTTTGCGATTTACACTTTTGAATTTTTCTCTAATCAAATAGTTTATTACAATATACTTTTGAGAATAAACCACCTCCATTCTTACCTCCCGTGTACTCTAAAATTTCATCTCTTGCACACTTTCAAAAATTCACCAGCTTCTGCAGTTTACCTTTACATTCCCAAACCAGCACAGCATTAATCATTCTACCTCCCATCCAAAACTCCTTTTCTTGTCCCATAACTTTGGGTCTACATCAACATTCTGGTATCTCGCTCCACTCCACTTATAAACATTGTGAACAGCCATGGAAGTACAACTTTTTCAAAGTCTATGTATGCTAAATATAGCTTCCTACCCTTACTTTCGAACATCTCTTATTTGATATAAAACACATGTACCCTCACCCTGGTCTAAACCACACTAGTTTTCCATTAGTTCTGCTGTTACATGTCTTACTTTTTCAATCAAAATTCTACCATTGCAATACAGATTCCCTGGTGTGCTTTACAGTGTTATGTCCCTACAGTTCTTATCGTCAATATCATCACATTTACCTTCACATACCAGAATAACTATCCTTTCCTCCAATCCCTTGATCGTTTTACATCACCAATTTGTGCCTTACAACCTCTGGTACTCGATAACATTTTGCCCACCAGACTGTAACATCTCACTTCTAATCGAATCAATTCCTTGAGTATACTTTCTTAAAAGATTTTACTTACCATTCCAAACCTCGTGATAACTCTTTCATATCTTTTATCAATCGGCTCTGATTCTCTTTTCTCCTCAACATTCAAAAAACAAAATATTCAAAATATCCATAAGCTTATTAACTTTTTTTCTTGGTATTTTCTTCCCTATAAACTACTTTTTTATAATCCTAATAATCGCCTCTCACTATTATCTTTACTACCGTCTTTATCCATTTTCTTGAATACCTGCACCTGTGCTCCTTTTTTTATCATACAACAACACTTTACATAATCTATTTTTACTACACCAAACCTTTCACCCTCTCGTCCTACCAATTATATCTATTCCCTGCCCCTACCCTCTCATAATGATCAGATATACCTCCAGCCACTACTTTCATCCCCATGAACATGCCTAGCAATCTACTTTAGACTATCATATAATTTATCACAATTTTCCTCGCCATTCTCTCTTTCCCAAGAATACTTACTTACGTTTATACTCGAAAAATAGGTACTTCCAACAATACAAAAAATCTTTCTAACTTTATTTGAATAAATATACATGCTTATATATACATATATTCAACATTTACAACATACTCGTATATATACATATTATTATTATTACTTGCTAAGCTACAACCCTACTTGAAAAAGCAAGATGTTATAAGCCCACGGGTTCCAACATCGAAAATATGAAATGTATGTGTAGCTGTATATATTGCATAGTATGTACGAGCAACAAAAGAGTACTAATAATGATGTCACTGCCCCTCTAAACAAATTTCCTACACTAATGGGTATGGAAATGTGAAATTTTAACATAACACTTCGACAAGGGTCTCCACACTAGCAATTATGATACATACTCAACTGGAAATATGATTTATTACTAATTTCAAACTCAAGTTCCCCATTCTTCTGATTTTATACTTTATTTTGTAAACAATAAGGAACTTAATGGCAAATTATTTTGTAAAAAAAAAAATTCTTCACTTTATATATATTTTTAAATAATTATATATATATATATATATATATATATATATATATATATATATATATATATATTATATATGTATTATATATACAGAGAGAGAGAGAGAGAGAGAGAGAGAGAGAGAGAGAGAGAGAGAGAGAGAGAGAGAGAGAGAGAGAAAGTGTGTATGTTATTAGGGGTCTGAATCTTTCTGGCAGGTTTAAAGGCTACTCATGAATAGCAGAGGCAAGGGACCGTGACATTTCTCTAGCTAGCAGGACAATGCCCTAGAGACTGACCATATATACATATGATCAGCGCCCAAGGCCCTTCTCCACCCAAGCTAAGACAAGAGTGCTAAGCAATGGCTGCTGATGAATGAGCAGGAGACCTATAGGCTCCCCAGACTCCCCCATCCTTAGTTAACGAGGATGGTGAGGTTGCAGAAACTACAAGAACCTACAGAGCTTGAGCGGGACTCGAACCCTAGTCCGACAAATGGTAGGCAAGGACATTTCCAAAAGGCCACCACAATTTGAAAGGATGGTTGTGCTACGCAGTAGTGATTTAAATCTAGAAGTCAGTATGAGAGTCTTAAGGAAATGGCATTCGAAATTATCTTTTTATTATCTTAGTATTACATGGTTCCAAAAATAGCCACATTAAATGAGAACAAATTTTCTATACCATGCGTTAGTGCAAATTGAAGGAAACTCGTCTTCACTTGGTTGATGTAATAGAAGTTTTAGTTAGAGATGGAGGTAAAATATAGCTGCAAATACGAGAGTAATTCCAACACTAGATTGATATCAGGAGGTGACATGAGCACAAAGGGACAAAATGAACGAATATTGGCTATAGTTTATGAAACAGAAGTGGAAAGAGTAATGACTAGTATCTACAACACAAGAATGGGGTCATAGGGTAAACAAACACATGACCTTACAAAAAATATACGTATAGCTAGACGAAATTTTGTACATACTGTACTGTAGTTTGTTAAAAATAGTCATTTGGTTAAAATACCTCTGAATAACCGAGAACATGCTCCTGCAGACTAAAAATAACCGAGTACATACAATGTAAACTAATTTTTTGTCAGTTTAACTCTTTCATATACACATGGAAAAATATAGAACGAAAGCTTTCATTACAACTGGCACAGAAAAAAATCAAATTTTGCAACTAAACCTTTAACGCAGAGGAACGGAAAAATGTCTAATTGCTTTTTACTTTCATTTCCTCTATGAAAAAAAAAAAATACAAAATCGTAAAAGATTTCCACAGTGTCATGAACCGTGATTTATTACAAGCATATTTTTTTTGTGTTCATTACTGGACGACTGTTTCGGGGAACAAGATTTTTAGAGAGAGAGAGAGAGAGAGAGAGAGAGAGAGGAGAGAGAGAGAGAGAGAGAGAGATTACTTGGGTTTTAAATTCTATTAACCAACATTCACCGATCTTACTTTGCAATAATGTAATGCCGTGCATTAGTATTCTAAATATAAGAGAAACTCTTCTCAGCCAATGTATAAACTGCATTGAAAGAAAGTAAAATTAAATCAAATTATTTTATAAAATTTTCTTTTTTTAAATAAATAAGGCATGAATATTTTTCATGGATACATAGATAGTTTCCAGTAACGATACGAAAACATTTAAAAAAAATACTTTGAATAATGGCAAAAAATTATAAATGTTACCCAAACGTCAAATTACTATATTTAAAAAAATTGGCTCAAAAATATCTTTCCTGAAATTATTGATATTTTATAAGAAAATGCGATGTTGCGGTTAGTGATGGAGGAGGAACAAGAAAAGATGTCGTTTTTTGTACTGTATAATTTAGTAAGGTGAGCCAAGGATTGAATATATTACCTTGAAAAACAAGAACCAGAGCTAACTTACATTTATCATGCTAACTGCGCTCATATCTAACCCTTACTCAGCTAATTAACCATAAATCACAACTGGAAATTATGGAACAAAAGTGTTGGAAAATAGAATCTCCGGCACAAGGTAATGATTGGTCAGCAGCTTCTCTTGATGTTTCCTTAAAATGTAGGTCATAATTAGTCATCTCATTTTTGACTCGTAAACACTTTCTGATGTATAAAGATATTTTAGTGTTTTTTTATATACCCGCTGTCTCGTTACTACAAATTCACACATGAAAGGAACCCCACAAGAAAGGAATAGTCCACGGTAAGACATGAGGATGCTATACTTCTGAATTTTCTGACACTTCAGAGAAATTTCATCGATATTTTTATTCGTTTCTATAACTTGTGGACAAAATCTCGGAATTTCTCGGTATGAATAAAAAAAGCATAGGCTAAGTAAAACGCAATTTCGTTAATCTTAATCCATTAGGCGGCGTATGTTTCTAGATCTTTATTCACTAATAATTTTATCAAACAACCATTGCTTGGTACATTTACATTTGCTTTGTACTTGTCCATCATTCCTGATTCGTTATTATTAGTCATTATAATTGTAGTTTTACCTTAGTTTTATTTTCAGTCCCTTCATTGCAGTTAAAGATGACTACCAAGAACCCTTTAACTATCGACTACTATTACTCACACCATGATAATACAGCCATCCACCTTCATATCAACTTGTAATTGCATATTGCTTTATCACTTCTGTACCACTATCTGAAATCTGCCCAATTTCAGAACCTAACTCGCTTTGTGGCATTTACATCAATCCTCTGAAAGACACTTATAAAAATCTTTCTTCCTAACAATGAAATCGCTGATAATGATTTATTCCTTTTCCCAGTCGCGCCAGGTATGCGGATGCTGACATCTGGCAACTTCTCTCCGGAAGCGTTTCATTGCATTTCTTCTTCGTACATAGGCCAACTGATATATTTATATTTTGTTTTCAATGCTGATATTTACGGTTATCACTACACTTTTCAGTCTCCCGTTTTTGGGGGTACGTGAAAAAATAATGTTAGAGAGAGAGAGAGAGAGAGAGAGAGAGAGAGAGAGAGAGAGAGAGAGAGAGAGAGAGAGAGAGAGAGAGAGAGAGAGAGAGGTCTTCCACTGTCTTGGATTAGAATTGTCTTGCTTGAGGGTACAATCTAGTTATCAGTGTTATTTTATTTCTCTTCCTCTTGTTTTTTACAAGTTTTTTTTTTTAGTTTATACATGAAAGATCTAATTTTATTTCTCTTCCTCTTGTTTTTTACAAGTTTTTTTTTAGTTTATACACGAAAGATCTAATTTTATTTCTCTTCCTCTTGTTTTTTACAAGCTTTTTTTAGTTTATACATGAAATATCTAATTATTTTCTCTTCCTCCTGTTTTTTTACAAGTTTTTTATATTTATACATGAAAGATCTAATTTTATTTCTCTTCCTCTTGTTTTTTACAAGCTTTTTTTTAGTTTATACACGAAAGATCTAATTTTATTTCTCTTCCTCTTGTTTTTTACAAGCTTTTTTTAGTTTATACATGAAATATCTAATTTTTTTCTCTTCCTCCTGTTTTTTACAAGTTTTTTATAGTTTATACATGAAGGATCTAATTTAATGTTGTTACTGTTCTTAAAATATTTAATGATGAGTTTATTACTTCTTTTTTATTTCCTTCATTTCCTTGATTCCTTTCCTCATTGGACTATTTTTCCCTAACAATAATAATATATATACACACAATTGAAAACACTATTTGAATCCTTAATGGTTAGGTTTATTTTATAGATATCGTCTAGAAGACTAACACTGATAAAAATTCTAAAATGTATACTCAGTATAATCACGTCTGAGCTTCTAAACAACTGGAAAGCAAGGGGGGAGGAGAAAGCAGACAACTGGGCGGGAATAGCCATACCCTATTAAAGAGATTAAAGTCTTCAAAATTAGTTGTAAAAAAACGATGTTGGAAAAGAACTCTATGATTTAGTAAATTCTTAGAATTACAGTAAACTAAAAAGTACAAAAAACACACACAGTAAACACCTCTGCCAACATCAAACCCTCAATGAGCACGTATTTTTATCGGTCTTCATTGGATAAACCTTAAAAAATTTTTGGTTTTATTGGTTAAATGACGATAAAAATTTCCATAATTTCTTTCCAGAGATAATCTACTAAACTGATTGCCAAAATCTACGAAAACCATGCGAAGGGTCATGATTTCTTCAACTCCAGCATTTTTAATACGACGCGGCAACTCACCCTTCATAAGTTTCTTTCCCCCAAAAACAGGTACATCCATATTTTAATCTACAGTCAATCACAAGACAAATCTTCGGTGACATGTTCTTTAAAAGCCACACGACAAACAAACAAACCGCACAAAAAATACTTTAACTGAGGTAACTGTTAAGTTTTGAATTTCCAACTCTAACGTTCACCCTTTTCGTTTTTTAGAAATGGAATATGAATAACAATTGACAATTTCCAAAGATCAAACATGCCTTTGAATGTGCATACTTTCATTGAAGAGCACTTTGAGGAGAATTAAAAACTTGATAATTTTTCCGTAAGATATTTCTATATGATGTTAATCGTTTGAAAACTCAAGTGAAAAGTGGAGACTTGTAAATATGAAAGGAAAATGCACTCTTTAAAAGGGAAACTGGAACTTCGCCGCTGTTTCAGAGAACTCTATCAAGCTGACGATAACAAATAAAACACTTATGGGAATAACTATTTCAAAACTATATTTGCCCTAAATCGAACTTGTGTACAGAATTTCACAACAAAATTCTGAAATAAATAAATAAACGCATGGATGATTACGATGTCATTTATTTTGGTGCTGTAGCTTGGAAGTGGAATGAGTGAAGAGAGCTGCCTCTTTCTTTTCACTTGGAAATCAGAAAAGGAATATTTTTTTGTATCACTTCTAATACTAGTTGGGGACATCCAATTCACTCATACTTACTCATCACAGCAATTTAGTAAAGTGCACATATCCTTCTCAGGCAACTTGATTACCTTGTAGCCACAAGGAAACATACAAACATATATGTAAATAATATTTCTCGCATAGATATAACATATGCAAATTCTGATAAATGTACATGTATATGACTGTTCATTAACTCTATATATTATATATATATCAATGTTAACGAATGCCACACACAGTAAATTTATAATTTAGTTAACCTTTATGCATGCAAATTCAGGAATACATTTACTAAATTGGCCATAAAAAAGTTGATCGAGCCTAAATTAAGCAAAAATTATACCACATGACATTTTCCCCAAAACGTTAATACATCTAGTCGGGGTTATACTAGAATTACATAAGCATTTTATAACCCATATTTTGTCAAAATGACCACCGTTTACGGGAAATATTTGAATATTTCTAATATTGTGAGTCTTTTGTTTTTACTTTAACCTATTTTTGTATCTGACAAAATGTTTGTTCCAATATAAAAATCATAACTACAAAATTGGTGAAATAAAAGTATATGAATTATATCCCTGAAGGGAAACACGACGAGATAATCGAGAACAATCAAGGCATCAGAAAACTACTGACGCTATTTCATGGAAAAGGTAACCTCGAACTGTTCTCATTAAAACTTTTGGTCTTTTTGCCGATATTTTCGGGATTTTCATTCCTGTGTTTTCTCAAGGGGGAGGAGGGAGGGAAGTAGGGGAGGGGAGCTTTATTCAACCAGCGAATCGCAGCGCCACACATATTTACTTGTAGATTAAGCCCCCTTGTGTTGGGTTCAGCTCTGCCATTTTGCCAGCGTTTTAGGCTCGTTTTAAATACAATTTTACATATCTACTACGCTTGCATGAATTTGAAGCGTGTTTTTTTTAGTGTGTACACGGTTAAGGGATATTCCCTCGTATCTGATAAATAGGCCGTCCGCAGATTGTGTGTGCAGTTTTAATGTCAATAAACACATAAATGTAGAATAAAGATGTATATGTGTTTAGGGTTTTATTCAATATCTTACGCATGTATATATGCATTTATTCTCTTGTATTGGCATTGGTGCCAGAAAGATTTTTGGTTACCTTAATTAACAAAGAGGTAAAAACGAAATAAATTGTCATTTCTATATACATTTTATATAAGAATCATATAAGGGGCTGAGAGAGAGAGAGAGAGAGAGAGAGAGAGAGAGAGAGAGAGAGAGAGAGAGAGAGAGAGAGAGAGAGAGAGAGAGAGAGAGAGAAATATCATTATAAAGATTCCAAGGGCTTTATTAAATTAAAATCTGTTCCTCCATCTTCTCTCAAAAGAAATCTTAACATCTTAAACAAGTCAATATAAATACTGAATACAGGACTGTCAAAATTAAAAGCTGTATATAAATACAAATATCGGTGACAAATATATAAATTGAACACAACCTTTTGCTTAACATTTCTACGTTGTATATATAACAAATTTTACCAGTTCATGTACGTAATACATAATAGTATTTCTTTAAATCATCTACCCAATTTTTGTTTTTAGGAGGGAGACTAAATACTATTGATATTTTCTACTTACAAAACCTGAAACCAAAATTTCATAATATTCTATCATAAAGACAATCATACAACTAATGCCAAAAGAAATTAATAATAAAGCTAAACCTAATGTCCACATTTATTCTCAACTCAATTAATTGACGAAGTACTTTGTTATATTTCGGTTACCAATTTATCTACCCGTTTATCTACTTATTTTCTTATACTGTACATTATATTGCTGCTTCATTGGTGTCAATCTACACCCACATATTTCAATTAATTCCATTATTTATATTATATCAGTAAAAATTAGGATAAACAGAATAAAAAATTATATGATTAATGAACATCAGCACTAACATCTATGGCAGAGATAGGCTTACAAGAACATTAAAAGCTGTCGGAGACTTCGCGCAAAACAGCTACTTCGCAAATTTTTGAAAGAACGATTAGTTATGAATTCGGGGGACAACTTCTATTATATACAGGAATAATAAAAGTTCATAGAAGAATGATTATGGATGCCTTAAAAATATTACGGACAACCTACTTTGTCATTCTATAAATTTAGATGTAAATCAGCTTACTTATTCCCTAATACGGTAAGCACCGATGCTGAAGGTACTTTACTACTTTCAAATCACTTAAATCACCAACAACGGACAGTAAATGGACAAGGGGCAGCAATTAAGGCTGTCACAACGCAAAACTTGGCAAACAGTTTGATACGAGAGAACAGTGATTGCGTGAGCTTCATCTCACATTTGACGACGGTTCGATAATTGGCCTGTTTTCGAACAGAAGAACATCCTTTTTGTAATCATCATCACTTACCAGAAATCCATATTTTTAAAAAATTGGCTGAAGAGAACCACTTTTACCTGACATGCATTTCTAAAAATCCCGATTTCAGATATAAAATCTATTGAGGAAATTCAATAATCACGTCTTGTCACAGACAGTTACGTGTAATAGTAAAGTCTGTAATGAAAAAATCGCTATTTAATTCTGAATATAAACCAAATGATGGAAAACAATAAATAAACCATGTTTACTATAAACCAAATTTTCACCATGTAAATATTTCAAATGACAAAGACTATGCATAACACAAATAAAAAAAAATAACATGCCTCTGAATGTTGGCATATATGACAGGCCATTTGACAGGGATTGCAACACTGAGCCTGATGTACATAGATATCTAGTAGCTAGTTTATTGCCGACAGTGACAAATGAGATGAGAGTGGCGAGATCAGGATTAAGTGGGTCCTGGGCGAGAGATACGCTATTTGCTAATTGGTTTGGTTTTGCAATCTTGGCTGAAGCCTCGATTAAACTTTCTGTATTTAAATCAACTACTAACAGAATCATGATTTGAGAGAGAGAGAGAGAGAGAGAGAGAGAGAGAGAGAGAGAGAGAGAGAGAGAGAGAGAGAGAGAGAGAGAGAGAGAGAGAGGTTGCTTTTGACAAAAGATAACTGCCAATGCATTAACAATTATTCACTTCGGCTAGCAGGTATTGTAATCAAACGATTTATATCATACTTGAATAAGACCATTTTCAACCAAGGTTGTAGCTTGGCTAACAATAATAATAATAATAATCAAAATGGAATAAATCCAACTAATTCTATAAAGGTGATGCAGCATATCGATTCTCTTGACTATTTGGAGTTTTACTATTGAACCTAAACGAAAGAGAAACTCAATTCAAACAAGGGCTATTCATAACCATTTTGATAAAAGAAAATTATTCAAAATTTACACTGTTCAAACCAATAAGTGATTTGCGAATTATCTGTCTTCAGTGAAATTTACTTGAAATTAGCATTTGCCCAGACCAGACATCATGTTGTTTTATGTAAAATTATTTTGAAACTTCCAAATCACGTACGGTCTGTTTAAAAGATCGCTTGAAAGAATCAATAAACTAAATTTGTTTCGTTCTTACTTTCACAGTGATAAATCTATCCCGTTAATACCCTTTTTATGGACAGTGTTTTTTAACTTGAAATTGTGATCCCAGGAAATACATTATAACATTTTTAATAACCAAATTTAGGATAAATAACTCGCATTAAAGCTCTTTCCTTAGGCAATATCAGGGAGTTGGACGAAATTATCATAATGGCTTACTTGAAATGAGAGGTACGAAATAAAAGAATTAACAAACCAATGAAGCGTAAAAATCTTTGCTAATTGAAAAACTTATCAGTTATGATCATACTTTAACACGTACAAAACGACACTGCAAAGCAACCCAGTCATAAGTGACTAAACATACTTTAATTATCAAATGCTGTGCAGAGACGAAATTATAAAAACGTCAGAGCAACTGAAAACTCCATTAACATGCCATTATAAATTAGGCAAACAAAAAACTATGAAGAATTGGTGCGTGTGTAAACCAGTTAGAAAGGACATTCATTTTGGAATATATATACTGTATATATTTCTAAATTGAATGTGGTTCGTCCGTTTATTTCTTTTAGAAATTATGGAAAAGATTAAAATACAAATATTCTTCTGGGGGCTTTGTTCTCAAATCTACTAAATCTGTTGATGGAAATTGTTTCATTCTCGTACAATAACAGATCTCACTAAACTGATATATAGCCTGATTTTTATATGTAATTTCAGCAGTTTGATTTCCAAGTTTTACTTTACCTAGCCATTGTCTGATTTGCTTTGTTCAATCTTTCACTAAACTCTAATCCTAAAGACCCTGTATTGGAGATCATAGTTCCTAACTATTTAAATAATTCTATCACATTAATCCTTTCTCTTTCCATTGACATGTCGTCTTCATTGCATATTCTGTTCTTATCATCTCTGTCTTTATTCTATTTATCTTAAGACGGACTCCTGTGATATTTCATGAATTCTGGTATGCAAGCATTGCAAATCCTGGTGTTCTGCTAATAACGACAGCATCATCAGCATACTCTAGGTCTGCTAATTTCATATTACCAATCCAGTCCAATCCTTCTCCACTATCTCCAAATGTTCTACGCATTACAAATCCATGGAGGAGGATTAACAACAAAGGTGACAACACCTTCCCTTGGAGTACTTACGCTGTTAACTGGAAATTCATTTGATGGATTCCTCTAACGTTAACTTTCCAATAGCTCTGTTCATGAGCAGACTTAATCGAATTAACATATTCAATAAGAATTCCAAAATAACGCAGGACTCTCCACAAAATTGGCCGGTGTACACTGTCAAAGGCTTTTTCATAGAGCATTAATACCTTCAAATGTTACTTCACATTTGAGGCTCATCGTCATCGCCTCGAACCCCTCTAACAAACACTGCACCATTAGCATTATCGTAAGCGCAATCAGGTGTTCCCTAGAAATACGCATTCTTCTTTCCAAATAGGTCTTTCACACTTAGCACTTCTGGATCATACAGATTTTTCAATAAAGTTCTTATTAGCATTTGAAAGAAAGAAAAGTAATCCTTCAATGCGACTCTATATGGCAATAGCGAAATAACGAATACATTTAGTAACAAATTTGTATTTGTTTCCTTGTTTACATGCGTGAGAGAGAGAGAGAGAGAGAGAGAGAGAGAGAGAGAGAGAGAGAGAGAGAGAGAGAGAGAGTGAGTATTAAACGACGGCATGATTTATTTCATTAAAGGAAACATATGAGTCATGAAGTCTGTCGCAAAGATTAACTCTGAACGAGGTCAGGGACCCATATTTGTATCCCAAGGGTCATAGGTTAGCGAATAAGCATCAGTGACTTTTTTTATTCTTTGTTATGAAATGGCTGCTGGATTTTTCAGGCTATTTGAGATAGTTCTTAAATGCTCCAAAATGGGATAATATAAAACCATTCCTTTGCAACTCTGCCTAGGTGCAAAATTGTAATTCTTGTACGCACATTTGGGCATAACCCATACACACTAATATATAATGTATGCAAAATTATATATATATATATATATATATATATATATATATATATATATATATATATATATATATATATATATATATATATATATATATACATATCAACCATATAACACTTTGCCTTGAATGGCTAGTTCCGGAAAGTTCATCCTTCCAACAATTCAAACTGTGTTCAGGTATAATACATACATACTGTACATATACCAAGGCACTTCCCCCAATTTTGGGGGGTAGCCGACATCAACAAATGAAACAAAAACAAAAAGGGGACCTCTACTCTCTACGTTCCTCCAGCCTAACAAGGGACTCAACCGAGTTCAGCTGGTACTGCTAGGGTGCCACAGCCCAACCTCCCACATTATCCACCACAGATGAAGCTTCATAATGCTGAATCCCCTACTGCTGCTACCTCCGCGGTCATCTAAGGCATCAGAGGAAGCAGCAGGGCCTACCGGAACTGCGTCATAATCACTCGCCATTCATTCCTATTTCTAGCACGCTCTCTTGCCTCTCTCACATCTATCCTCCTATCACCCAGAGCTTCCTTCACTCCATCCATCCACCCAAACCTTGGCCTTCCTCTTGTACTTCTCCCATCAACTCTTGCATTCATCACCTTCTTTAGCAGACAGCCATTTTCCATTCTCTCAACATGGCCAAACCAGCTCAACACATTCATATCCACTCTAGCTGCTAACTCATTTCTTACACCCGTTCTCACTCTCACCACTTCGTTCCTAACCCTATCTACTCGAGATACACCAGCCATACTCCTTAGACACTTCATCTCAAACACATTCAATTTATGTCTCTCCGTCACTTTCATTCCCCACAACTCCGATCCATACATCACAGTTGGTACAATCACTTTCTCATATAGAACTCTCTTTACATTCATGCCCAACCCTCTATTTTTTACTACTCCCTTAACTGCCCCCAACACTTTGCAACCTTCATTCACTCTCTGACGTACATCTGCTTCCACTCCACCATTTGCTGCAACAGCAGACCCTAAGTACTTAAACTGATCCACCTCCTCAAGTAACTCTCCATTCAACATGACATTCAACCTTGCACCACCTTCCCTTCTCGTACATCTCATAACCTTACTCTTACCCACATTAACTCTCAACTTCCTTCTCTCACACTCTCTTCCAAATTCAGTCACTAATCGGCCAAGCTTCTCTTCTGTGTCTGCAACCAGTACAGTATCATCCGCAAAAAAAAAAAAAAACTGATTTACCTCCCATTCATGGTCATTCTCGTCTACCAGTTTTAATCCTCGTCCAAGCACTCGAGCATTCACCTCTCTCACCACTCCATCAACATACAAGTTAAACAACCGCGGTGACATCACACATCCCTGTCTCAGCCCGACTCTCACCGAAAACCAATCACTCACTTCATTTCCAATCCTAACACATGCTTTACTACCTTTGTAGAAACTTTTCACTGCTTGCAACATCCTTCCACCAACGCCATATAACCTCATCACATTCCACATTGCTTCCCTATCAACTCTATCATACGCTTTCTCCAGATCCATAAATGCAACATACACCTCCTTACCTTTTGCTAAATATTTCTCGCATATCTGCCTTACTGTAAAATTCTGATTCATACATCCCCTACCTCTTCTAAAACCACCCTGTACTTCTAAGATTGCATTCTGTGTTTTGTCCTTAATCCTATTAATCATTACTCTACCATACACTTTTCCAACTACGCTTAACAAACTAATACCTCTTGAATTACAACACTCATGCACATCTCCCTTACCCTTATCTAGTGGTACAATACATGCACAAACCCAATCTACTGGTACCATTGACAACATAAAACACATATTAAACAATCTCATCAACCATTCAAGTACAGTCACACCCCCTTCCTTCAACATCTCAGCTCTCACACCATCCATACCAGACGCTTTTCCTACTCTCGTTTCATCAAGTGCTCTCCTCACTTCATCTATTGTAATCTCTCTCTCATTCTCATCTCCCATCACTGGCACCTCAACACCTGCAACAGCAATTATATCTACCTCCCTATTATCCTCAACATTCAGTAAACTTTCAAAATATTCCGCCCATCTTTTCCTTGCCTCCTCTCCTTTTAACAACCTTCCATTTCCATCTTTCACTGTCTCTTCAATTCTTGAGCCAGCCTTCCTTACTCTCTTCACTTCTTTCTGGAGGGATATCTTTCGTTTATTAAACACACCAAGAGAATAATCAAAAAGATGCTATACGATATAGGCCCCATTTCCAAGTGCTGAAACCCTATTCCTTAAATAAAAAAAAAACAATCGTAATGAAGTTCTGAGACTTCGTGTACATATGATAAGTGATCAAGGAAGGACAACGAACAACCAAAACAAAACGATTCAAATATGCCCAAATGGTATGACAGTTAAGCTCGATTTAATGTCATGTCTGTCGGTGATGTAGAGTTTTTTATCTTTATTAGTTAATCGTAAAGGTTTCATGAACGAAATTTGAAAAAAAGTGAGAATCTAGCTTGCACGTTATTTTGATTCGTAATTTGATAGTTTCTAACAATAAAAAGATTATATTTCTTTAAAATTATCCTTGAACACGTGCTTTTAAAAAGAATATAACAAACTACTCTTGATGATACCGGTAATGATGGAAATTAGTAAGTTAGGAATAATGATAGAAATCAGTAAAAATTATGATTAATGGGCGTAAAGATTGAGTAAAAAGCCAACATGTAAGCATTAGGAAAACCTGCAAAGGTCGTATAATCACAGATTTCCTCACCCCTCCCACCAAAATAAGGCCAAAATATCGACAATATAATATATTCGCAGCTGTTTGCCAGGGGCAAGAACTTCGATACCAAATTGGTGTAAAACTTTTTAATAACGAATATTGTAAAATAAAATAGGAGCAAAGTGTATGTGCATATACCCATGTGTATTAAGGAGGTAATAAACAGAATCATACTAACCAGACCCTCAACTTTCTCTCTCTCTTAATCACGGAGGGTTATGCGACTGCAAAACTAGAGCATTTAGTCAGAAACAGGATGAATAGCATGAATGAAACCCCCGAGATTTACATTCTAATCTCGGATGCAGCTTCTCGGGTAATTAAGGCATGATTTGTCCAAAACTTTTTTCATTAGCTTCCTCACGAAGCACGCTCAGTTTACTGTCAACTATGAACTCATCTAAAATAATCATTCGGTTTCTGTTGCCATACTTTTAACATCATATGAATACCTTGATCCATGATAATTCGGAGTCTATGAGAGCGTGTGTATGAAATCGAAATGACTGTGTTCATAATTATGGTAAGAAAATTTTATTCTACCGAAAAAACAGGGGACGAAGATATCTCAAAGTACAAGTAATAGTTTAAATACTAAAAAGTGTTTTGCATATAAATTTCGAGGAAATTAAAACTGAAAAAATTAGACTCTTTGTCAGAGTTGAAAGTATTCATTTTTTTTAGAGGTTGATATGCAGGGATTAGTTGAAGAAGAATCTTACTTTTACGACTAACAAAGGAGAATTCTCACTATAAGGTACCGAGTACCATTGGCTAAACCTTCAACTATTGGCAACAATTCCTTTTGTACACAAAGATTTTTCATTTAATTATCCTTATTCGCTTGCTTATTGGTTGTAAGTTACTTTTTTCACTTTTCTGTCCTCTTTTCTTTTTCTCATACGGGAATTCCATTAATTGAAAGTCTATATCCTTTTTGGCATTGTTTTTTTTTAAGTGTGTACTCATGTTGAACAACAACAATGTATAGTGCTTATATGTTTTCACTTGATTGTTGGTGCTTAGTGCAGTTTCTCTTTGAAATGCAAGTGAAGTTAGTTTTCAAGGGAAGATACTGATTTTGGTGTCGTTTTTACATTCAAATAGTTTTCATTTTGCATTTCATAAAAGTAAAATAATAAAAATAATAAAAATCCAAACACAAATTCACGTGTTGAAAAAAGCCAATTGAAAATTCCTACACTAGCCCTAAGAAAATAACAAACTTCCGTAAAAACCAATAATGAGATTCGTAATTTTTCCCTAATTAAGCCAAAAAATAAAAACCTCTTTTCCAAAGTTACGTAATTTAACGCCAATTATTTATCAGCTGCTGCGCAATGAAACGTTTGAAAGAACACGAAAAACTGTCTATTACATCGTTGCATTTTTAGTCAATCTGCGTCTTATTTTGATGATATTTGCTATCATAATCAGATCAGCGTCATTTTATTGAAGAACATTTCACAAAAAAACAAATCACAAAAATTTTAAAGTCTATGTATAGGCTAAAGTTAGCTAAAATATAAAACATCTATACTTTGCTTCCAGAACAGGCAAAAATATAGAAATATGAATTCATATTTTATTTTCAAGGTTTAAAGGCCACTCATGAATGACAGAGGCAAGCTACAATTATAATGCCCGGGCAGGACAATGACCTACAGACTGACCATACAGTGTAAACCCATGATCAGTGCCCAAGTTCCTCTCCTCCTAAGTTTAGACAAGGCAATACTAGTAGGTATGCCCAGAGTATATATATATACAGTATATATATATATATATATATATATATATATATATATATATATATATATATAT
>NC_090727.1:2314110-2316610 GCF_036898095.1 Palaemon carinicauda
CATAAATATTATGAGACCACGATAATAAATGAAGTTTTCTTACGAAGGAAGTACTACAAAGTATATAAAAATCATATGGTGAACAACAAGCAAATGGTCACGAAAGACTGTGCAAGTTTAAAACAAGGGTAAATGCAGGGCACATCTAACTTCTTATTGCAGCAACAGGTCGTCTTTTTTTATTGTTTAAAGGGCGTTCCTAAGCAAGTGGAATTAATTTCCTCATTTTATTTTCTACTGGCAAGAAGGTTGAAATGAAGTGACTATTATTCATGATCCATTGTAACTGCTTTACATGTTACAAGTATATGTTAACTTCCTAATTGAAATTTTAATTTTCAAATACCTAACTAAAAGCAATCTTAAAAATCCAAAGTGCTTTTCACAACTGAATGTTTATCACTCATTTCCTTTATTCCCGTTCCAGAATCTTTGTAGGAATAATACTCCGATGTACGGTGGAAATCTAATGGGTTTCATTGGATCTAAAAATAAGCAATCCGATTTAAAATACTACACTACGGTTGTTTGAAACTTTATAAACAGAAGTTTGATAAATAGTAACGAGAAGGATAACAATGTATGACAAGCACCATTTATTAAGAAAATTCCATGATTAAAAAATAAGGAAAGAAACGAATCATCAAGAGGTACAATGGTCAGAACTGTTAGAACAAGGAAAATTCTTTTTTTAGTTGATATAACCTTGAATTAATTGAAAAGATTCAAGTTGCTGTGTTTTTTTATTAAATGTAAATAAATCAAATGGTTAGGATCGGAATTATCTAGAATCCAAATGAAATAAATCAAGTTAATTCAAAATAAAAGAAGATAGCAATTAAGTTACAGCCAAATCAAAGGCAAGAAACCCAAAGTATGACTCATTTCCCCCTAAATTCTTGTCTGTCTGTGCATCCATTGGCAGTCTTTAAAAGCACTCCATTGCCTCCAGTGGCCTTTGGTCTCGAGAGACTTCTGCGGAAAAAAATCTAATTTTCGGGATGCCGCAACCGAAGATCTATTCTTCCTCTACAATCATACAACAAGAATAACGGGTTTCTAACACTAACAATACGGTAAGCTATAAATACACACACACACACACACACACACACATATATATATATATATATATATATATATATATATATATATATATATATACTGTATATATACTGTATATATATACTGTGTATATATATCTATATATATATATATATATATAGATATACATATAGATATAGATATATATATATATAGATAGATAGATACATTATATATATAGATAGATATAAATGTATATATATAAATATATATATATATATATATATATATATATATATATATTATATAGACAGATATATATCTATATGGATAGATATCTATAAAGATATATATATATATATATATATATATATATATATATATATATATATATATACAAATACATATATATAGATAGATAGATATATATAGATAGTTATATATAAATAGATTTTATATATATATATATATATATATATATATATATATATATATATAGTTATATATATAGATAGTTATATATATATATATAGATAGTTATATATATATATATATATATATATATATATAGATAGTTATGCATATATATATATATATATATATATATATATATATATATATATACAGAGAGAGAGAGAGAGAGAGAGAGAGAGAGAGAGAGAGAGAGAGAGAGAGAGAGAGAGAGAGAGAGAGAGAGAGAGAATGTACACAGTATATATACATATATAAATAAGGATAAAACTTCACCGTAATATACAGTTCAAAACCTTTCTTCCATGGATATATTTAGGGTGCATCGGAAAATCAATCGGACCAATATTAGAATCAAATCCTCTTATGAGATTTATCTTGATTATGCTTCGATGGAAATCAGTGAAATTAAAGAAGCCAGACAAATATTGGAGGAAATGAAACTTCTCTGAAGGTAAAAAAAAAAAAAAGGACAAAAAAAAGGTAGAACTAAAGTCTAATCGAATTTAACATATTTTTTGCTATGCCAATAAGCATATCTGTTTCCGTTAGCTTTTTCAGTAATGGTAAACAAAAATAAGTATGAACCGGAGAATATCTAGTATCATCCAAAGCTTATATATGTAGATCTTGGTATAATCCAGGATCCACAGATCTTGGTAACATCTGTCGGCATATCATAAACCTGAATCAATTAATGATTAAGTACTCCTCAAAGATCCCACTGAGCATTACAAATCGTGGTGTGTGTGTGTGTGTGTGCGTGCGTGTGTGTGCGCGCGCGCAAGTGTGTGTGTGTGTGAGCGCGCAAGTGTGTGTAACTTTGGTACCTCCACAGTACCGAATGGTTGCTATTGCCCTTTTTACCGAAACAGTGATTACAGAAAATGCAGTTTTTAAGGGTTAAGATTTACTAGCCCGTCAATTCCAACTTGACTCCTATGGAGCGGGACCAAATAAATTCGGGATATATAAAATATAATAC
>NC_090727.1:2324110-2331610 GCF_036898095.1 Palaemon carinicauda
ATGTATTTACTTTGTTACTCTGAGGGAAATTATGTGCATTAAACTACAAACAAACAAAATTACTTAAAAACTCATAAGTTCAAAGTTGGAGCAAATGCTTTTTGTTGACCAGGCGGACATGAGTCTTTTTATAGTTTATTTATGAAATTTTTGTTTTTTATGTTGTTAATAGTTTATATATGACATGTCTGTTTTGACGTTGTTACTTATTTTAGAATGATTTATTGTTAATTTGTTCTCTTCATTTATTTATTTCCTTTCCTCACTGGGCTATTATTCCCTGTTGGAGCCCCTGGGCTTATAGCATCTTGCTTTTCCAACTAGGGTTGTAGCTTGGATAATAATAATAATAATAATAATAATAATAATAATAATAATAATAATAATAATGCAAAACCTTCAAAATGAGTAAACCTGAAATATTTTAAAAATAAGAGTAAAATCTTGCTTTAAAAGTAAAAGGAGAGCTGACTATACCCGCTGCCTTAAACAAAGCTTCTACCACAGAACAATTATCAAAATATCATTCAAAATGAAAAGGAAATTCTGAAATTTATAAATATATATATATTTTTTTATAAAATGCATTGTTCTATATTAAATTACACTGAGGAATTTGTGTTATTAGATACTAAAATAAATCCTAATTATATTGCCATAAATGCATCGCTAAATGCTACAGTTTATTCAGAATGAAATAGCAGTGCAAATATTTCTCAAAGGATTTAGAAAAACAAAAAATCTTTATTGTATAGTTCTGTCGAAGACATCGATTGATTCCTCTCCAGCTAAAGTCAAACCATTCGGTGGTGGCCGCTGAAAAGAGCTCTTTACCAGAACTTATCGTGCCTGAACGTAAACACTTTGTTCATTTTTCCTTGAAGTAAGTTCTCTTTAGAGACAAGTCGAAAACCTTTGAAAAAAACAATAAAGGCAGATTAAGAGATTAACAGTAATACTGGACAAGCATCCTTTTTTTCCCCTCACCCTTTCTTTACAACTGTACTTGCAGGCTCAAGATCACCTAAATATCATCAACATCTTTTATAGATACACACACACACACACACACACACATATATATATATATATATATATATATATATATATATATATATATATATATAATCTAGAAAACTGATATCTAAGCATAAACAATGCTTATAATGTACTTGGAAGAGTTATTAAAAAAAAAGAACCCTTTTAAATCTTTTTAATTGTTCTGCCCTTGCCAGATACTTATCTTTCAATACCGATATTTCCGTGCTTGTGGTCTTCGGGTCACATCCGTCAATCAATGGTCTTTCAGCTTATAAGATTAGGATTTCTTAAAGGAAAAGTCAATTCAATATTCTCTCTCTCTCTCTCTCTCTCTCTCTCTCTCTCTCTCTCTCTCTCTCTCTCTCTCTCTCTCTCTCTCTCTATATATATATATATATATATATATATATATATACATTATATATATACATATATATATATATGTATATATATACATATATAATATATATGTATATATACATATATATAATATATATATGTATATATACATATATATTATATATATACATATACACACACACACACATATATATATATATATATATATATATATATATATATATATATATAATATATATATACACATTATATATATACACACACACACACACACACATATATATATATATATATATATATATATATATATATATATATCATGTAGATTTTCCTTAGAGATTCTTTGCATCCATTGAATGCAATGTTTTCTCCACCTTCCACCAGTATTTTTCAAAGGTGGGGATTTCCTTTCGTGCATAAAAGATTGACACTGTTCTTTAAACATAATTAAGCCATTTAGAGCAGTCACAGTACGAGGATGATGCTTTGTTCTTTCTTGAAATTGAGGTTTTCCACATTCTTCTTGCGTGATTATTCGACGAACTATTAATTCAATAACATTGGTGGCTTCAGACGTGCGGATACAAGCTTCCGTTACATCACTAAAACGGGCGCTGTTAATCTTCATTGTGAAATACTTGTACACACTGTGTACGGTTTCCACGAGTTGGTTAAATTTCCAATCGTTTAAGTTTGATAGCTTAAGCAGTTTCAAACACTGCATTTTACACTCCAAGATCAACCATTCTGGGGATTAAATATGGCTCACTGATCTTTGCCTGATACCCTTGTGACCTCCAAGATATACTGGTTAATCAGAATTAAAACTCTCCATCTGTCAGAGTCTTATTATGACAACAGTATAAAACTGGCAAATAGGCTGGGATTATAATTTCGAAAAAAATGTCGGTTTCAATTATCATTATATAAATGGAAATCTTACCTTATGAAATATACATGTTCGGCAAGACTACCAGGAGAGAGAGAGAGAGAGAGAGAGAGAGAGAGAGAGAGAGAGAGAGAGAGAGAGAGAGAGAGAGAGAGAGTGGATTTAACTTCTGGTTAATCGTAGCCACCTCTGCGAGATTAGTCAAAAAGGAAGGATCTGTCTTTAATAGTTTCACTCAGTTTGAATGGATCGTGTCTAAGTACTGTGTTCATGTTTCCTTAAAGTGGTTAAATCATTTTGACACGAGTACGCTATACAGTGGGACAGATATCGTCTCAGCGGCCACGGCAGCTTTGTTTTACTATAGTTTGGGTATAATGCTACTCGGAAGGGTTCAGCTTATTTCCATCTCCGCTTTTTCCTACTTTTCAAATATTTTCATCACTATTTATTTCTCAACCTTTCCCTCCCTATCACACATTTTCGTCCCTTTACAAGCAAGACATTTCTCTCCGTGAACGAGGCATTAGGCAGATATTAGACCTAATAGGTGTAGTTAACCTTGAAGCTATACAGTAAAGATGTATCAGGTAGGCATTAACAAGTTCACTTGGGACACTTACTTAAAAGATACCATTAAGCACGTCCAGGTCGTTAGGGAACCTCCAACTGTAAATGAGAGATGGACATTTTGAGGCAAATGCGAGCGCGATAGTGGAGTAAAATCCATATTGGGAGTCTTCTAGCAAATAACCATGATCGACACTTTACAGCAAATCTACGGTGGACATTCCCGCATTAATACAAGAAGGCATTTTGTTATCTGGAAGGCGGATGTTTTCACAAAAGTAAATTAATCCTTTACCTGATCGCCGTCTGGACAAAACACAAGTATAATTACGAATAGAAAAGCCACGGTGGAGAAAAAGCAAAAACAGATCGAATACAGGATTACGTTAATGACAAACCCACCAGTAACCGTAAAAACAAAAAGTTGTGCCCAGACGAAAACTCAACAACCAAATGACAAGTAAACGTATGTGTAACTTAAAACCCGCGCAGCCGAGCTTTAACACACTCCCCCAACCCCGACCCCACGCTTCTCTCCTAAACCAGCGGAGAGGAATCCAGGTGTTCAAGTACTCCTTCGGCTGTTAAGCCGTAAATTTACATGCGGATTTTCAATTAAACGATTGCGAGGTAGATTGAAAGTACAATATCACTGTCATACAAAGTGATAAGCATATCAACGAACAAACAGATTTGGTCGCAGATGCATTTGTATTTGCAGAGTATTTTCTTTGGTGGAAGTTTTTCGAACTTCAACGAGCAGATGCCGGACTTTTTCTCTTTTGACTAATTGTCTGGGCAGTGAGAGATGCGAAGTCGGCAAGCAACTCAATCCCCCGCCGTATCTAACTTAGGTTCGAAAGAACAAGAAAAAGAGGAAGCAATTCAATGTAACTTGACCCTAGAAAAATAAAAACAAGAAAAGCGTGAACGGTATTTAGAAGTATGGGAGATCGTGAAAAACAAAGCAGATAATCTCTATAAAAAAAAAAAAAAAAAAAAAAAAAAACCGAACATAAAGTAAACAACAATAAAGCAACTAGCTATGATTATTTTTAAACTTCTCTCCTTGCTACGATTATATCAAATCATGACTTCCTCTCACTTAACAGGAAGTTTATAGTTTAACTTGGGAATATACTCACTTTACCCCCTGACAGTAACCTTCCCCCAAAAAAGAGGAACGCCTGTACATAGAGGCATTGAGCTGGCGTCCCATTAACATCGGCACTGAATTAGAGTTTGCTAAGAACGTGTACTCCAGTGATGCTTGGCAGACCTAATTTTTTAAAGGAACAAAAGCATTCACATCTTCTCTGCTAATTAATTAAATGGCTTCCAATTAATGTGTTGAACATAAATGCCGTCATATAAAAGATCAGTTCTACAGTTTCCAAAGATGTACATGTCACATTATTGCAATACGTCTACAATGATTTTCATGGTATAATACATGGGATTTTGAAGACCTTGAATGAATACAAATTATAAGTAGAGATCAAGCATTATTGACAACTCTACACTTTCCTCAATATTATGCTCTTTGCATTTGCAACAACCGAGGATAAACAGAAGAAACTTTAAGAAGTACACTGAGTGGTCAATTTTTTCCTTTGTTCCATTATTAAAATCTTGATTTCCAAACTATCTAACAAGAAAAATTCACCCAGGTACAATGAAGCGGGCCATACATATCCAACTTGGTTGGGACAACAATGTTGGCCAACATTTTCTGCTCTAGAGCATACACTGTAAGACCAAGTCGTCCAACATTAGTTATAGATGTCGATCTGTACTGAATAATACACTTATGGCATATCACTGTTGTCTTAGAATTTTAAATAAAATCATTACGGAATGGAAGTAGCCGAAGAAATACTTTTATGTGGTACAATAATTAGTTTATGTGCATCTGAGAACGAAAAAGTGCGTACAAAAAGAAAGCATTGGGCAAAGTAAAGGTTGCTAAATCACCCACATAATTCTCATGTGAATTTGTTACGTGAACTAAAAGAAACTGCTCCATATGATTAAAAAAATTTCTTTAGAATGGAAAATTAAACCTATCAGGAGCTGTTAAGCCTGGTTACGCCTTTCTTGGAAAAAAAGGGCTACGAAAATGAGGGATGACGTGATAACAGTACACCAAAAGCTGTCAACAACTTTATGACTTTTAGCGACCGGTCAATCATATGAGGATTTAAAGTTTTTGACGAGAATTGCTCCCCAAACTATAGGTCAGTTTATTTTACCTACTTGCAATGCTATAATTAGTGTGCTAAACAAGAAGCAAATAATTAAAACTCCAACTACAAAAGATGAATGGAAAGAACTATCTGCGTCCTTTGAAAGAAAGTGGAATTTTCCACACTGTATTGGAGCGGTGGACGGTAAACATGTCAACATAAGAAAAAAAAACAGTAAATTCAGGTTCATACTATATATATATATATATATATATATATATATATATATATATATATATATATAAACATTCAGCATTGTCTTGTTTGGCATTGCAAATGCCAACTATGAATTCATGTACTATATGCTGAGGGTGGAGCTAATGGAAAAGCATCAGATTGAGGAGTTTAAGCTAACAGCAAATTCTTTGAACAACTTGAAAACGATGACATTACATTTCCAGATCCAGAGGATTTACCTGTACGAAAATATTGGAAAAGGCCGTATGTCATAGTAGGAGACGGTGCATTTGCCCTTTGAAAATCTAATGATACCCTTAAGTGGTCAGCTAACAGACGAACAAAGAATCTATTGCTATAAATTACAAGCAAGGCGAATTATAGAAAATTGCTTTGGGATTCTAGCTAGCAGGTTTCGGATTTTATCAACTACTATAAATTAGGCACCTGGAAAAGCCGCACGAATCACATTGACATGCTGCTATCTACACAATCATATCCTGAAAAAGAATACAGTTATATTTTCAAGGAGCTGATATAGAAAATATAGATACTGCAACTGTACAAGAGGGTTCTTGGAGATCTGATCCGCAACAACTAGTCCCATTACAACCAACTCAGAAAAGAAATTATACGTCATGTGCTAAGCAAGTAAGAAACAAATTTTTTGTCAGTATTTCTATACTGATGGTGCAGTCTCATGGCAGTGGAAAATGTTGGGATTACAACAACCTTCTGCAAGGGTTGAACAGCAATAAAACTTAAAAAACTGATAATGTTTATTACCATTAAGTAATATAGGCTACATTATAAAAATGTATTAACTGGATATTACATGTTTAATAACATTTCCTTTAAAAAATGAAAATAAAATATTGCCCCTAATGAATGTATATTCATCATTGAAGTTGAATCTAGGTAAACTACAACATTATAAAAATACATCAACTAAATATTACATTGTTCAAAAAAGTTTCCTTTAGATAATGCAAACTGAAAATAAACTATTGTACCAAATGAGTGTATTTTTATCCTTGAAGTTTAATCTAGGTATTCTACAACTAGTTCAAGGAATAATTCGGGTCTTGAAGAAGTTCTTCTCCACACAAGGGGTTAACTACTGCAATGTAATTGTTCAGTGGCTACTTTCCTCTTGGTAAGGGTAGAAGAGAATCTTTAGCTATGGTAAGCAACTCTCCTAGGAGAGGGACACTCCAAAATCAAAACATTTTTCTCTAGTCTTGGGTGGTGCCGTGGCCTCTGTGCCGTGGGCTTCCACTGTCTTGGGTTGGAGTTCATTCGCTTGGGGGTGCACTCGGGCACGCTGCTCTATATAATTTCTCTCCCTCTTGTTCTGATAAAGTTTTTATAGTTTATATAGGCAATATTTATTTTAATGTTGTTACTGTTCTTAAAATATTTTACTTTTCCTTGTTACCTTTCCTCACTGGGCTATTTTCCCTGTTGGGGACCCTGGGCTTATAGCATCCTGCTTTTCTAACTAAAGTTGTAGCTTAGCATGTAATAATAATGATGGAAACCATGAATCTGGAGTCCTATAAATGACAAAACACAAACCACAAACCCCCAAAACAAGACATAAACGTTATTAATACAATGAACACGGAAAATACAATTTGCGTTTACTGTATAACTCCACAATGGATGCGGGAACAAAGTTCCTAACAGAATATAGTGCCGTTTCCATCATAAAGTTTATCTATAAAGATATCCTTGGCTCTTGGCACTGCAGTCCGCCGCTCAACGCATGTTGTTGAGCAAGGTCAAGGCGATGGATCTGTGTACAAGCACTTGTAACAGATTTCACCTATAAACAATATGTACAACAATAATTTTTGCAATCTATTTTTTTTTCTCAAAATCAAATGATAGTATATAAAAAACTTCTCTAATGTTATTTTCCATATGAACATCATTAAAGTAAACAAACATTGGAATAAACAGTATATACAGAGAAAGGGAAAACATAAATGGAATTGGCAATCATTTAATGTAATCACAGTCAGCTTCTTATCTTAGGAAAGGAAGCCATAATTACCGCTTGCATCTAAGAAATAAAGGTGGAAAGGGGTATTTTAATTAAGGGCTGATTACTTTAATGAAGATTAGGAGTATTACTTACTTACAAAAAATGTCTGAATTTAGTCAAAAGAAGAGCGGAAGGCTACCATAAAAGAGGAAAACATAGCTCAATAA
>NC_090727.1:2339110-2374110 GCF_036898095.1 Palaemon carinicauda
CTAAAAATTAAAATAAACGCAAATTTATTATTTTACAACGAAACTAACTATGGTGTTGAGAGAGAAAAATATTTCTTTATCAAAATACCTCCACTAACTATTAATAATAATAATAATAATAATAATAATAATAATAATAATAATAATAATTATATAATTATTCATAATAATAATAATAATAATAATTATTATTATTATATAGAGGATTAGGCATGAATGTAAAGAGAGTTCTATATGAGAAAGTGATTGTACCAACTGTGATGTATGGATCGGAGTTGTGGGGAATGAAAGTGATGGAGAGACAGAAATTGAATGTGTTTGAGATGAAGTGTCTGAGGAGTATGGCTGGTGTATCTCGAGTAGATAGGGTTAGGAACGAAGTGGTGAGGGTGAGAACGGGTGTAAGAAATGAGTTAGCGGCTAGAGTGGATATGAATGTGTTGAGGTGGTTTGGCCATGTTGAGAGAATGGAAAATGGCTGTCTGCTAAAGAAGGTGATGAATGCAAGAGTTGATGGGAGAAGTACAAGAGGAAGGCCAAGGTTTGGGTGGATGGATGGTGTGAAGAAAGCTCTGGGTGATAGGAGGATAGATGTGAGAGAGGCAAGAGAGCGTGCTAGAAATAGGAATGAATGGCGAGCGATTGTGACGCAGTTCCGGTAGGCCCTGCTGCTTCCTCCGGTGCCTTAGATGACCGCGGAGGTAGCAGCAGTAGGGGACTCAGCAGTATGAAGCTTCATCTGTGGTGGAAATGTGGGAGGTTGGGCTGTGGCACCCTAGCAGTACCAGCTGAACTCGGCTGAGTCCCTGGTTAGGCTGGAGGAACGTAGAGAGTAGAGGTCCCCTTTTTGTTTTGTTTCTTGTTGTTGTCGGCTACCCCCCAAAATTGGGGGAAGTGCCTTTGGTATATGTATGTATGTATGTATTATTATATTATTATTCATAATAATAATAATAATAATAATAATAATAATAATAATAATAAGTAGTAGTAGTAGTGTTAGTAGTAACAATAGTTGTAGTTGCCGCATAAAAATAAAATATGTCTGAAGCATGATTTTGAATCTGGATATTCAAGAAACGTGGGCACGAGGGAGAGCAGAGGGTAGGAGGAGAGGGAGGAAGGGAAGGGGAGGCTGCATGGGCCAAGAGGAGATGAAAACGATGAAGTGACGAAGCACTAGGAGAAAAATATTGATTTTTTTATCCAAGGGAAACGACCTTTTGAGAGAGAGAGAGAGAGAGAGAGAGAGAGAGAGAGAGAGAGAGAGAGAGAGAGAGAGAGAGAGAGAGAGAGAGAGAGAGAGAGAGAGAGAGAGAAATACTTGGAAACTTGGAAATTATTTTAGAAACATTACTGATACCAATGTATCATATCTCCATAGGGCGTTGAAAATGGAATTTATATTGGATTTAACCCCCTACATCGAACTAAATAGAAAACAAACGTCAAAAATGGCTTCTTCCTTGATCCCAGAGATTGGAGATTCACTTATCATTTAATATGCTGATTAACTATTTCAATACAATCTACCTTCAAAATAAATTTCCTTAATGTCACCTATTTTATCTCTTTCGAGATTAAATTGAAGATCCTTGCCCATCTTAGTTTCTCATACAATGCAAATATATAATTTTATTAAACATGTTAATGGTGCCTATCAATACCAACTTTACAAATAGAGGTACACAAATACATATGTTTTTAAATATAGAATTAAAATTATAATCCAACAGGAACATTAATCTGTAACAACCTACAAAGACATCGTATGAATACAAAAATGGCGAAGCCGATGTTGACACTCAGATCTGCAAGTTTATTTCATCGAATTTTTTTTTTAATAGATAATAAACGTAAGAGTTGACACATGAAAAAGTTATAAAAATTAGTGATGTAAACGCCACCAAAATGCCAGAGTAGAACATCCTGAAACCCCGTATATTTGTGAAGTCGTACTTCCATAACAAATGGAAACGTTACAGCACATGTATTTTCTTGTGGTTTTAAGAGCAAATGAATCATTTATGAACATATCACTTGCATCACTTGACAAAATAACACGTGCATTAATTGTTTCAATAGCATTAGTCACTATTAGAACCTATACTCATAACAGTAGTTGTAAATCACAAAAGAAGATTTCTCAATTATGATAAAAAGTGAAAGTAATTTGTGTGTTTATAAAATAAATTGTAACAACCGTTTGCCAGATGTAATAAGAAATAAGTCGTAGTCCAGCAAACATGTTTTCGGCAAGATCCTTTCAGAAGCAATGACAATTAGTTCGCAAGATACTAATGAAACTTGACAGGAAGTGACGAGGGACACGAATCGCCTTTGCCACAGAGAAAAAAAAAACAATACATTTTAGGAGATAAAAAACCTAGACGTAAAAAGGTGTTTCAGTATTGTATTCATTATTTCTATTTACATTTCAAAACGAACATACTATCATATATGAAAAATATACTATCACCTTATTCAACAATATTCCCTAAAATAAATACACTACAAAAGAAAACACAATGTGAAATATATAGCAACATCAAGTTGAAAATTAGGAATTGAAAAAAAGAAGCTAAAATAAAAATAAAAATTCACCAGTGAAAATTTTAAATAAAAAAATGATGGCAATAGAACACCGCACTTCACAGGACAACAAAATTATTTCCTTTAAAATATGATAAGAGGCACTATCGGAAGAACTCACAACAACCCTTTTTTATGACAATCACCGCCACGCGCAAATTCTGCTCATTCTATTACGGAAAGAATTAAGATTTTCTTATTTTTGTCCATCATCCCTACCTCAATTTTTACTATTATTATTTTTCGACCAGGGATGGTGTTTACGTAGTGCGATTACACAAACTCTCATCTTCTTAAAAATTAAGTTTTTATTTGCTTTTTTTTTCGTTTTCTCCGCACATCAAGGACTATCAAGATGGTTTAACGTGAGGGGGATGAGATATATAACAGGGTACAAGATTTATGGAGATTCAACTCGAGTATCCACGTCACTAAAAACATGGATCGGGGAAAAATGATAGCCTGGTGAGAGAGGACAGGGTGTAAGGAATGTTTACAAGCGAAACGGTGAGCTACTAAAAAAGAATATTAATCATTAGATACAAGTCGACCATTGAAATAATAAAAAGGCATTGCCACTATTAAACCAATTTCTATTATCATCATCATTACAGGTTAAGCTACAACACTAGCTAGAAAAGCAAGATACTACAACCCCTAGGGCTCTAACATGGAAAATATCCAAGTGATGAAGGGGAACAAGGAAATAATGATCGATATTTTTAAAGCCATTTGAACATTATGAGGGGAATAACATAGGTGTTCACGCACAATATACCTTAGCCAATAAATGTTTGGTTTTCCACATATCCACATACAATCCCCCTAAATCAAACTAATTAAATTACCCAACGTATCATTGTCTCTTGTAAGCTTGTGAAAGGTAGAGAAAACTTTAACCGAAGACAAAAAACAAATAACCAGTAGTAATTGACTTCACATACATAAAAGGCGTAAAATCCGAACCAGTGACAACCGCTTTTGGAGGCCGAGGCAATTAAAAGGCGCTCAGTAGCTCCCCTTCCCTATTTCAAATTCAAGAGGCGAGAGGAAATGAGAGGTGAGCCCTATTTACCATCAAAGAGAACGAGGAGAGAGAGACCCAGGGCCTAATGGCTTCCAGGGCCTCTCGGAATGGGGCAGCTCCTTACGATGCGCTGTTCCCTAATAGCATCTGTGAACATCGGAAATGGCATCATACAATTTTCCAGACAATGGCGTCGGAAGAGGAAGAAATAGTGATGATGGTTGCGGTTCCTTATTTTTCTTTCCATAATTTTATTTACTCGTGTGTCTATATATATATATATATATATATATATATATATATATATATATATATATGTATATATATATGTATATATATATGTGTATTAATATATATATATATATATACATATATATATGTAATATATGTGTATATATATACATATATATATATATATATATATATATATATATATATATATATATAATATATATATATGTATATATATACATATATATTAAATAGCTGAATTGGTTGATAAGAGTCTTTTCACTGGGTACCTTATAATCTAATAGATATTTATCATAACTGTGTCATTTGTTGTGAATTTCCTGAAGTCGTTCATTCTATACTTCTCAGTTGCGTTTCAGTTACCTGCTGATTAATCTAATTGGGTACATAGGCTGGACTTCTCAGTGATAATATTGACCATTAAATTTGGATTAACGTCTAGAGTCTACTTTTGTATTTTCCTGAACTCGTATAACTAATCATCATCGCAGTGAAAGGGTTGAAGGGAAAAATAAAAAAGTTCACGATATTGTTTCATCTAATCTTTTACATCAACCGCTATTTCAGCTATAAACTTTGTATTATCATCAGGGATACATAAGCTGAACATAGGAAAACACTTAACTATCAAGGAGGGTAAAATAAAATGAAAAATTAAATCCGAATATACGAGGGAATTTAGCCAGAAATTTTGACAATGGTAGATTTTTATTGCCCCGAACTTACGTTTGAATTTCCGCTGCTTGTATACCACTACAGTTGCATCAATACCTTTTCAATTTATGAATAAAACAATTGGCTGTCTTTCAACATATTACCAATGGCAATGATTTTTTTCTTACTAACAAAATTTTAAGGCGAAAAAGTAAAACATTTTCTCAATATTAGAGAAACTGATCTGGTGCTTCTCATTTCTTTGAAAGCTAACAAATTAGATAAGCATTTTCGCAATAAATAAAAAAGTTCCTTCTCCTTTTATAGTATTGGTGTCAATCTGAAATGCTGTTCAGAATTTGGAGGTAATTAAAACTGTATTCTAGCCGAGATGATTAAGTCATTCAAACAATTTAAATTATTAAAATTCTCAATACTTGAAAACATTGGAGGATGAGCAAGTGGTAAGAGCGTTGTAAACCCATACGGTTTCTAAGCGAATCATCCACCAAAGGCTTAGAGGTTCTTTTTTATTTGTCGATGTGAACAATACCAGAGCATCTATCTATCTTAGCCAAAAATTATTTGACTTCAGCTGCCTCCGGACAACACCAAGTCAATTAATTTGCGTCGCCTTTACAGAACTCATCCTTGAACTTATTCACAATCAAATAGGCTCGAGCCGATTAATCAATTCTTTGAAATATGAGGCCCAAATGATATAAAACTGCAAATAAAAAATTCTTGCAGATATCTGTATATTGTATAAAAAGAACTCTGTGTATCCCTATCATTTTTTGTTTAACAGTCATGGTTTATGGGCCGTGATAATTTAGTTTATGCTTGTCACCTTTTATCCTAGGATCAGCATTTGCAACAATTTTCCAGTATAAGCAAAATGAAGATACAATGCTAGAAACTCGGGAAGACACGTAACGTCTTTAAGGTATTGACCTTCTCTTATATTACAGTCTTTTCTGATAGTCGGGATAAACTATTCCTGTCTTAAGGGCTTGACCCCCTCTTGTATATTCCAACCATTTAGGATGTTAAGGGTAAATTAGTCTTTTCTAAATAGAAAAAAAAATATAATTTTTCTTCGAAAACTTCCATTTTTATTCACTGGGATATCTCCTGTTATAGAATCAAAGAAATCTCTAAACATTAGGAAGGGTTCACATACAGTACTTATAAACGGAAATTCATGTGGTTATATATAGGAACGCTTTTAAGAACCTCCCAAACGGATAAAGACATGTTTCTCGGAAGGCAGTTAGAAAACAGGCTACACACAAAACGTTTTCTTGTGAGTGCGTATTTTTCTTGCCACATTTTGCATCTACCTCTATACTGTAAATTATTACGTTTCTAAGCAACTGACATAAAATACATATATTCATAATCTTTTTTTTCTTTATCAAATCAGTTAGGAACATTGTCGTCGATAATCATTCCCAGTTTCATGTCCTTTCAACTCTTAAATACAATTACAGTCCATTCCCATTTAAATTGAATGACACTCAAGATATTCGATAAAATCGGTATAAATATGTTTTCCTAAATGTGCCCCTTGACTTGAATGATTTTACTGCAATCATAAATTCCTCTGTTTTGCAACATTCCATAATCTGGAAGAAAAGAGAGAGAGAGAGAGAGAGAGAGAGAGAGAGAGAGAGAGAGAGAGAGAGAGATTTGATTGTTTGATTAAGAGTTATCTGGCATCCTGACATCTAAGGTCACTGACGCAGAGAGAGAGAGAGAGAGAGAGAGAGAGAGAGAGAGAGAGAGAGAGAGAGAGAGAGAGATAGTGTTCATAAAGATTTTAGCGTAATTATGAAATCTGAAATATTAAGCGATTAAAAAAATATTGCTTCTCTGCACAACTTTGACATTTCTCTATGATTATGAAAAAAAAGACCTACTCTGCATATTCATTATTCTTGTTGCAGGCGCTTGCGCAAGCAAGCCTTCCATGCAGTTACTTTGCCAAGGCACCATGCAATCTCCAGCAAATTTCCGGTTCCAGCCTGGAATGCTGGATCGTTACTGCTCTCAAATCCACAGAGATTCGATCTAGACCTCATCTCAACTTGAACCTCTTGTTGATACCCAATTTTTACAATGAAACCTTAATGCTGTGTTCCTTAAAATAAATTTAATACATCACGCTTGATTTAGTGTTATAATAATTGGAGGTTTGAGGATATGATAATGTATGACAGTTGAAAAACAAGAGGATAAACGAGAATGACAAAGCCTTATACCTACTTCTTAATTCCACGGTAACCGTGTTACTGGAAGCAACAAAAAGACCATCCAACCAACTAACGGAAGATTCGTGAAACGTCCGATACGATTTTAACTTCCAAGACTCTTTCCCCTTCTCGGATGAGAACAGGAAAATCGAAGTTTCGAAGAAATCTTTGACTGTCTTCTCTTGCATTATAACTGGATTAAAACAACTGAGCGGTTGGCAGAGGCTTTATTAAAACCTTTACTCCACTTTGCCAGTTCACATTCGGGTAGTAATGGTCCAGTAATACCACAAAGCTTTCAAAAGCAGTATTGCTTCTCGCTATGACAGAAAATCGGAATTAACCGTATGCAAAGTTTTAATCATATGCGTAATCTCCTTCAAGGACATCATATATGGATTGCAACGAGATGAAACCCATGACATGAATTCAATCTCAAGACTAATTGAAATTCCTATCTGCCTGATTAACGTCCATGTCCAGGGAGGAAGAATCATGCTTTACTAAATGTCTTTTTAGTGCAGATAAAATTACTGTTTAAAAACAATAATAATAAGCGTAAAGGGGAGCTGAATTAAAATTTTATTAGTGTTTCTACTTCTTGTATAAAGACCAATAAAACTTTGGACGTAGCTGAGCCACATCCATCTCTTATAATAAGAATTCCGAAGGTAATAATAAAAAATATGATCAACAAACAACAACAACAACAAAAATAATGATAATAATGATAATGATAATAATAATAATAAAAATAATAATAATGATGATAATAAAAATAATGAGGATAACAATCCAATCAATGTGATTGCAAACATTAAAATATATCGAATAAAAAAGCTAGTACTAAAAATAAAACATAAAATTTATGAAGATATTTCAAAGTAATAATATCATATAAAAATCATCACCAATTATTGGAAGGTCTTGTGATTTACAGCCACAAATTCGACGTTCGTCGATAGGGATTTTTTCTTTTTATTCCGGATTGTTCACAGGATAAAAATGAATTAATAAAGCAAGAATTCGTATCCAAGCGCAAGAATAAGGCGAGAATTAATAATGAGAATAGCAAATACAAGCATTGATGAATGTAAGTTTCCTAAATCTGAGAAAATGGCTAGTCACACCAGTTTTGAAAAATGCACTGGACTACCAGGAATTAAGCTCATATAGACCTATTTCAAATCTATCCTTTGTCTAAAAAGTGCTTGAATATGTAATTCTTGAACAACTAGTCAGCCTTTTAGATGTAATAGAAGCTTTGCCTGATAACCAATCTGCTGACAGAAAACTATACTCTACGGAGACAGCCATCTGCTCTGTTGTAAATGATATGCTACAAATGTGGTATCTTAATACTGTTCGATCTCAGTGCTGCTTTTGATACAGTGGTGCATGAACTGCCACTAAATGATCTACGGTCCATCGGCGTTGAAGATCAAGCCTTCGAATACCTAAAAGACTACTTGGTTGGTAGAAATTACTGTGTAAAAATTGGGAACTCTTATTCTTCACATGAACCCTTAAACAGAGGGGTACCCCAGGGATGTGTACTTGGCCCAATCTTATTCTGCATCTATACTATTGGTCTATCGAAAATGCTATAAAGGTATGGCGTGAAGTTTCAACTATTTGCAAATGACACAATTTTACTTCTCCATAAATTATATACATGAAACTACTGAAACTCGAAACCGAATCCTTGATAGTGTTAGAGAATGGATGACATTTAAACAACTAAAATTAAATGAGAACAAAACTGAATTCATGGTGGTGGGTAAGAGAAACAGCGTGAGAAACTTAGGTGATATTCGAAAGAACATAAATAATGACTTGGTGCCTATATCTAGTAAGGTTCGGGATCTAGGTGTATTTCTTGACTGTAACCTGTCACTAAATGCCCAAATAAATAATGTAATAAAAACTGATGGTTATCATCAAAGAAATATTGCGTTTATAAAAAGTACCTGGACGAAAATTCTGTAAAGAAACTTGTGATAAACTGTGTTATTACAACGATTGATTACTGCAACTCTACTACAATTTACCAAAAGTGCAACTTAAGAAATTACAATACATAATAAACCGAGGAGCAAGACTGATAAAAGGTGTCCCACCTAGAGAAAGGATCACCCCTATACTAATTTATTTACAGTGGCTGCTGATTGAAGCGAGAATTGAATTTAAAGTATGTACAATAACCCACAAAGTTACCAAAACCGGGCGTCCAAAATACTTAGGAGAATTGCTACATATTGCGCAGCCAACAAGTCGTGTCGACAAGAGAATAGTTACAGATGGCTTCAAACTTTTGGAACCTACATTAATGTCTACTTTAGGCTACAGAGCTTTTAAATATGCAGCCCCGAGACTATATAATAAGCTCCCACGAAATATTCGAATGACTGAGGACATTAAAGCTTTCAAGAGGAAACTGAAGACCTTATTTCACGAGTCTTTTGACAGCGACGATTTAAGAGTAAATGAACAATATGCGATATGAAATGTTAAATACTCTGAACGAACAAGGTAAAAACGACAGTGGAGGTCCTGTAGAGAGTGGGGTTCCCTTGCTGTATGGGACCGGAAAAGCAGCCATCAAAGTAAGTAAGTAAGGAATAATGTGTAGTGGTTTTGGCCGTGAATTGACAAAAACATGTTAAATGCTTAAAACTTGAAACTTGTTGGCAAACAATTTTGATAGATAACCATATTATTAATGGTATCATTGGTTTCGTATTCTATTCTATCTAAATTAATTCCCTTAAACATTAGTTCCAGACGTTTCCTTCAGAAACATTTTTCCAGTAGCATTATTTTGTATTTTTCCTTTCACAGCACTGTACAGTATACTCCCAGGACCTTATCAAAACAATACATACTCGTACATTTTCCTCGGTGCCATGGCTATCCTCACTACATCTTCACCTCATAAAACAACTGTTAAATTACATTTACCATGCGCATTCTCTTTGAGTAAATCCTAAAAGGCAGGTCATAAGAGATAAACCAAACAGCCATCTGAAGTATTGCAACAGACAATACAAAACCCTAACAATAAATAAGGTGGGAATGGGTTTCGTAAATACGTTCATGAAGTGAACGAATGGAACAGAATCACGCAAAACCTTTCCACAAATTTTTTTTTAAATTGCCCTATATATTACACTTGATTTTAAATGAAGCGTATATCAACGTAGTATGGTGTTCTGCAGTAATATATCTTTACATGCAAAAAAAAAAAAAAACGTCTTTTTTATATGAAATACATACATAAAAGTTCCCCCTCCTCATTTTCGAGGAGGTGGCTCAGAAAGGCAATTCTCCCCAATAGTAGCAACGTAATAAATTCGACAGACCGTGAGGTAAAAAAAAAAAAAAAATACTCTTTAGATCTAAGAGGCACGATGGGATTCTATAATGTCCCACTTGTTGGTAACGGAGGTATCATGACCTCTAGATCATGTCCATGAGGAAGTGTTTATGCGCATGCAACTGAATATTCTCACAATAGGATCTCTTCAAGCGCAAGGTTGTCAGACCTGATATCTGCAAATTACGTGGAATAGAATTACAACATTCTGGTAATTCAGAAAAATTCAAAGAAAATAGGTGGAAGCTTTATAGTGCAAACACACCAAGCATTCTCATAAGCAAGGTCAACCTATAGTGTCCGTATGAATGAAAAATATGGATAAATAATACGAAGTTAGAGTTCTGTTTTTATTTCTTTTGCCATTCACGCTTTATAGCATTGCATGCTGCCATGGTACGCTGCCATACCATGAGTTGCAGTAGTCCCTCAGGTAGTTCCCTTGTACCTTTGCAGACTTGGTAGAGTGGTATCCTGGTGCAAGGTCGATATCTCATAAAACCCGAACTCTGTCCAACGTGTGAGGTAACCCCTAACCCAAGTAGGCCTACTTCGGGGTTTTGACTTGTTTCTTGTCGGTCTCTTTTAATCTTCCGTATACGTGCATATACGTTGAATATGTGCAATTCCTCAAACTCACTAGATGAGGATTCTTCATCACTTCATCGTCTATCATTCAATGAGGCTCATCTTGCTCCGGCGGGGTCGAGTGAAATACTATGTTGCCACGTCAGAAACCTCCCTTCATATATCTCCTTGGTCAATCGTACAGTACACTCGCTGCTAAGTCGAGTGGTAATCGAGTGGTATTCTAAAGTCCTGGCATTAAATCTCACGGGAGTCCGCACTAGTGACTATTATTCTCAGGCTTAACCCCATGCTGAACGCAGTAGGTGGCGACTCGAGTTCAACTCGCCCTCAAACAGTCGCCATGGTCCAAGGATAAGCGAGCGGGATTCTAGCAGGAAACTTGCGAGAGGTCGTTCCAACAGAAAACAGCAGGACAATCGTTTATTTTGCTACTTTTTTCAGTTTTATCAGATTGGAGAGAGAGAGAGAGAGAGAGAGAGAGAGAGAGAGAGAGAGAGAGAGAGAGAGAGAGAGAGAGAGAATTATGTATGCGTCGAAAGAATGGAATTCTTCTCCGAAGACTTTCTAAGAATACCTCCGGAGCTCCATAAACCGCATTCTCTTATGAAGACTTCTTCGTCATTTTTTTTTTTCGTAAGTCTGAAGCCTGTTTAGGATTTCCGAGAGAGAGAGAGAGAGAGAGAGAGAGAGAGAGAGAGAGAGAGAGAGAGAGAGAGAGAATATGTATGCGTCGAAAGAATGGAATTCTTCTCCGAAGACTTTTCAAGAATACCTCCGGAGGTCCGGAAACCGCATTCTCTTATGAAGACTTCTTCGTCATTTTTTTTTCTTGAAACTAAGCCTGATACAGGAACTCTATATCGTTGGCCTGGCGGGGCTCTCCCCTTCCCGGTGGGAGGGGAGGGCTCCCCCGCCCCCCTAGCGCTGGGGGGCTCCCCCGCCCCCCCTAGCGCTGGAGGGCTCCCCCGCCCCCCTAGCGCTGGGGGGCTCCCCCGCCCCCCCCTAGCGCTGGAGGGCTCCCCCCCTCCCCGGCGCTGGGCGGCTCACCCCCCCCCGACGCTCGGCGGGTTCCCCCCCCCCCCCGCTGACGCTCGGCGGGTTTCCCCCCCCCCCCCTGACGCTCGGCGGGTGTCCCCCCCCCCCTGACGCTCGGCGGGTGTCCCCCACCCGCTGACGCTCGGCGCCCCCCCCCCCCCCCCCGACGCTCGGCGGGTGTCCCCCGCGCCGCTGACGCTCGGCATAATACGTTTTAAGGAATGAATCAAAACACAGTACTTCTCTCGCTATTTTTCATTACTAGACTGGCTGCCCCCTATTGAGAGACACAAAATCTTTGCATTTCCCACTAAGTAGTCAGTGCTACCTTGTTTGTATTAATTAGCTATCAGCCTCAAACATACTTTTACAGTTAGATTTTCATGCAATCTAGATGTATATTAATGTAAATGGCATTTATATAATCTAAATGTATATTGGTGTTAATGACAATCAGATAAATTAAAACCTTTTTCTATCGGCCGACATGGCTGAGGACTTTGAAGCGTGATATAGATGATGAAAGAAGTATCGATTTAAAAACTCAAGATATAATCGACTGGCGAAATCTAACCGAGGCCCTTGGCTGATGTTTGTTTCAAGCTTACTTCTACAGAGCGCTTTCCAGAAGGTAGGATATATGACGATGTATATTCCCTTCTCATGTAAAAATATGCTTAATTTCATTTAATTGTTCGATAAATAAACTAATCTACAATGTTCGACTTGGAAGCATATGGAGTCTAGAAATGTTTGCGGAAGCACAACGAAATACATAGTAAATACATTCTAGTTTCTCATCTACACTAATCCACGCATACACACACACAAACACACACATATATATATATATATATATATATATATATATATATACATACATATATATACATACATAAATACATATACACGTGTGTGTGTGTGTGTGTGTCGGGCAGAACTTTCCTACCCTGAACATGTTTGGAGATATGAAGTCGTCTTTTCTTAACGCTTCGCTGCTGTTGGTACCCACTGACAGCTGGTGGACTAGTGGTAAGAGGCCGGGAGCAACCAACGGACCTAGATACTAGAAGCTCAGTACGCTACTGCTAAGCCACACCTGTTGCATGTATCAATATCCAAAGAAAATCTTATAAATATGTAAAGTGGAAACACCCCCTCATGCAAATAGAGATTTGACAACGTAAGAGAAAGCAGCCCTTGAGAATTGTGAAGGTGTGTAGCATAGATTTATAAAATCTCCCAAACAAAAGATATTGGAAAATCCTTCACGCTCCTCCCAACTAAGGCTTCATTGCGAAGAGAGAGAGAG
This sequence comes from Palaemon carinicauda, assembly GCF_036898095.1. Classification (NCBI taxonomy): domain Eukaryota; kingdom Metazoa; phylum Arthropoda; class Malacostraca; order Decapoda; family Palaemonidae; genus Palaemon; species Palaemon carinicauda. The sequence goes on from NC_090727.1 coordinate 2,352,205, forward strand.
AGAGAGAGAGAGAGAGAGAGAGAGAGAGAGAGAGAGAGAGAGCTAAAGTCTTTGTTTATACACCTTTAAAACATATTTCAAGGTTAATATTCACGGCGAAAAAAATACGCGAATTTATGAAGTAATTTCTGGATCCGGGAAAATCAGAAGGCAAAGTGTTGGCATGATGATTGCAGAGGTGCAGATGCTGCATGCACGAAACTAAAAGAATAATCAAAGCGGTTTCTTCACCTATTCCAGAATTGACACTAGTACATGTAAATAGATGATGTCACTACCATACAATTACATCTTTTTAAAATTCTTACCACTTCTCCAGTTCATCTTATACCCCATTTACTATAAACAATTAATCTTAACCACCTCAACCCTCTTCCTTTCATTTACACTTTACTTTCATTGAGAAAAATTATTAAAAACATTCTTTCATACATTTCCATCTTGACTTCCACAAACAATTAAGTCTCATAACATTATTTTGCACTCATATTGCTACCTTTATTGCTTTTTTTCCTATTCTGCGACTGGCTTCGTCTTTCACCTTGCCATCATTTATCGGATACTTACAAGAAACAACAACTAATCATCCATCATCCATTACTCTATGTTCATGGTTTCCAATTACTCATTACCTCACCTCTGCTCACAATAATTCTCAGGCATTCCCTCTTTTAAACATTTCCACAGAATTTTACCAATTTTTGAAGTTTTCATACACTATCTATACGATATCATCGACTCCTTCAATTACCACATTTTCTCATGCCATAACTGAATCCTACAGTGCATCCACAATCCTTCCTATGAACTCTTGAAACACTCCAGCCACAAAGATACTGGAACAATATTTTCTTTTTTCACGAGATGAAGCTTCTGTTAGATAAAAAAAAAAAACGTCTAATTATGTTAAAATGCACAGAAAATAAAATATTTCCTGATCACTCCTATCATACGTCCAAAAATAATAACAGCATTCTTTTTGTTCCTTGTTTAAAACATAAAAAAACATATTTAAAAATAAAAACAAATCCTAAAGAACCAGGAGCCTGTTCATCTCAAGCATCTAGAAAATGACCACCCATATACATTCCAGCTTTAAAGCATAAAATACTTTCGTACCTCCCCCTTGTAAAATATATTCCAGTACACTATGCCACATTTTTTTTCGCGTCTTTACTTTCATGAAACCTGCTTCATGCTTTTCTCTTCCATTTATCTCTTTATCTCTTGTTTTTCAACCTCTATTCTGACATTTTTGTTGCAAAACTAAGAGGAACAGCATTTCACAAAATCCAAGCGAAAAGGGAACGAAGTTTTAGTACTTTTTTTTCAATCAACCTTTTATGTAGTATCAGCAATGGCAGCATATGAGTAAACGTTTTACGTACATTGTTGAAAAAATAATCTTAAAAAAAAAACTAAGTAAAAAGGCTCCCACAGGTGAAATGAATAGCGTGTCAGAGAGAGAGAGAGAGAAGAGAGAGAGAGAGAGAGAGAGAGAGGGAGAGAGATAGAGAGAGAGAGAGTAGTAGGCTGTGAGTAGAGTATTAACGGTCACATGAGACCCCTCAATGAACCCACGAATACCGGACGGCTCCAGAAAGATAACTTTCGTAAACTGACAGCAGATTTTGCCTCCTGATGACTTATCTTTTGACAATATTGGGATGACATTTATGTTTTATTCTTCGACAGAGTTAATGAATGAATGATTGTCTCTTTTTATAGTCTTAAAATATGTAAGACGAAAAAACTAAAATCTACGTAGGTTTTTAATTAAAACAGAAGCTACCAATCAACTCTAAAAAAATATTTCAAAGGATACATTTTTTTCTTTTAAACTGTTCCGGAATTGAGACTTAAATTTGTAAAATTTCTCAACATCAGGGTGCGTTTGAGTTGGATTAGGACATCAGGTGAAAATTATTTAAACAGGGTTTCTGGTGCCAAGTACAGATGCAAAGGATTATTATTTTGTTCAAACTGGTTTCTAACTCTTAGTACACTTGTAAGACATTTCTCTTCAATCTAAATTTCTTTTACGTGAAGATGCATTAATAAGCAGTGGAATTACCTTCGAAGTATTACCAACTACTTTAGAGAAGTGATAAAATCCTCTATTTACACTTCCACAAATAGACAGATAGCTAACCCTCCCAGTAAAACCTAAGAAAAATAATGATATATTGAATGATAAAAACACTCGAAACAAGACAGTAAGTCTAAAAGACTCCAGACGGTGACGACCAAGAAAATTCTCGAGTTTGTTCCTTTCACCGATTAGCTTCGTTCTACTTCAACACTATACTAAAAAAGACCAGAAGGTTGTAGAGAAGATTCATCTCTCTCTATTTTCTTTACCAGCAGCCAACCTGAAAATCCTTTATATGCTCCCTCATACTGGACGTAAAGGTGCTGGAATTCCTTTTATTGCGTATTTCTCTTTGCCTGGTATGTTGGTTGCAGACCACACACCCAGATAACTGACTGTGACAAAGGATGCTTCCGATTTATAGCGACAGGCTGTCATTTGCCTTCGCTTAATACTATCCCTAATGGTGAGAAGGCAAAGGATATCTAATCTCGGGATGCAATGCTACTCTTAGAATTATTCTTGGGATGATGAGGCTCTCCCTTCCTGTTGCTATTCATAACCCTTTTTTCTCTTTCTCCATTTATTTTTATTCTTTTTCCATTTTAATTGTGGAATTTAGAGAGAAACTTACAATTGCTTCCTCCAAAATATCCTTATTATATATTACACTAGGGTGCTTGCTACTCTCTCTCTCTCTCTCTCTCTCTCCTCTCTCTCTCTCTCTCTCTCTCTCTCTCTTCTCTCTCTCTCTCATTATATATATACATATATATATACATATATATATATATATATATATATATATATATATACATATACAAATATATATATTTGTTGTATGATACATATTTATGAATATTGTATATGTATATGTATATATATGTGTATATATAAATATAAATATCGAATCTCTACCCGGTCAGAAGCTGTTACCATAAAATGAACTCCAAGTGGATATATATTCCCAAGATAGAATTCGGTATTAAATGTCTTTCGTGGGTGATATTTACATTGATTAAAATCACGTGTGCTTGTGATATATGTTCATGTTCATGTGTGTGTGTATATATATATATATATATATATATATATATATATATATATATATATATATATATATATATATATATATATATATATATATATATATATATATAAAGAATATTGTGAATTCCCGATGTTATGAATTACGTTTGACAGATTAAATGTATTTGTCCTTCCCAATACTCAGCTTAGGTCTTACACTTCGTTAAGCCAATCGTATATATTTCAGTTCTTGGTGTTATTACCTACTCTTTCAGCAGTAATTAAGAGAAATCTCTAGTGGCAACAAAATTAGATTAAAAAAAAATAGGGTTTTAGTGTTTCAGAATTAGTTATTGTTTTATATGCTTCAATCTATTGTCCGCTATGAGCCTATTGCATATTTTTTTATTTAACAATTTAAGATAAATAACTCTCGGCGATTTAAATGCACTTTGTTGGGAAAGATACTTTCTTTAAGAACGTAAAAATCTTTAATGAGACAAATAAATTAATAAATAATACACACCGACAGAATCCACCATATAGTAACTTTCATTAGCAATACCAAGGTCAATCACTCCTTCCACTCTCCTTGAGGGATACAGCTATAGGATTTCTAGAAAACAGAAACACTACTACAAATGGATGAAATTTAGCGTTCGGAAACTTCATAACCTGGCAGAAAGCTTTAAATATATTAACATAACACTACAATCGTTGAGGAGAGAGAGAGAGAGAGAGAGAGAGAGAGAGAGAGAGAGAGAGAGAGAGAGAGAGAGAGAGAGAGAGGAGACCTATGCTAAGTTAAACCAAAGAATCTTTTGGTATTAAAATCCATTAAAGTTTCCGCTACAATCACATGAGAAGAGATGAGATTAAAATAATCACTGTAATTTAAATGGAATTATAGTAAATTTCGTATATGACAGGATTCGAGACGAGGCAGTATATAATGAATGCATTTCTCACTAAACAAAAGATGTAAATTTTTCTAAACTAACAAAAAAATTATCCTTAGGTAAATTCGATAAATTATAAAGCTTTGGAAATGTAATTTATATGAATATTAGCTAATGCGGATTATCGATACTTAATAAATTATAAACTGAATATTAAATCACTTAATAAAATAAAGCAAATCAAGTTGATAAATGAAAAGTGTTTTGACTTCACAAGATGGCTGAAGCTTGTCTTGATGATTTTCACATGGCTAAGATATATAAAATAACCGCAAAAACACACTATTTCTTTCATATTCCGAGTCGTCAGCAACCATTGCCTCGCTCTCCCTCGTCCTAGCTTGATGGCGAAGGGGTCTTGGGCACTGATCATTTGTGTACATGGTCCGTGTTCAAGATATTATCCTGTCCCTTGCCTCTGCCATTTATGATCGACCTTTAACCCGAGGCAGGATAATTGATAAATTTGAAATTGATCAAAAGGCAGCACTTTCGAGCTTCTGATGACTTCATTTTACTTTTACTTTTAGGGGTTTATTTCTCGCCCTCCATCAGACACTAAGAGTCTGTTCAGGAGGGCCTTGATGTGTGAAAATAATTTCTTTCCAGTTTATATTTTGCTCTGTATCTTTTCAGTTATTCGCTAGCATTTGTATTCAGGCTTAATAGTTTTCTGATCACAATTATAACACTTTCCAAAAAAAAATTTGTCTTCAGGTTTTTCTTGAAAGCATAAATGGCTGACCACACAGTGTGAATGACAATCTGCTTCAAAATGTGAGAACTGAAATGATAAAACTCAGTCTAAAGACACTTATACGTGTACGCTACCAACATTTCCACGAAGATTGCAATGATTTCACCCATCTATTTCATATTTTTTTAATAAATGAAGAAAAACCTTTATCATAAAATAGAATTATAAACGTTGTCAGAAAACTTCACCCTTTGGACTATATTTAGACAATTCAAACTCCCCCTTTAGTTTAAGATTTTCTTCAAAAAAATAAGATACACCACGGGTAAAATACAAAGACGGAAGGAATGCGAAGATACCAAAATTCAAAATTTGATAATATTCTGCATATCTTACCCAGAATCTATAACCTTCATTTATATTCCCCCTAAAATGGTTCTGAACAATATAAATAAAATATATATATATTTTTTAACTGCATCTTTTCCCCGTAAATTGCCTTAGGTTTTTTTGCTTAACGTAATCGGGACCAATATTCGAAGTCTGATTATCTGCGAACAAAATCCAGAGAGTTCGGGGATAAAAGATTTTAGTCTTATTGAAGGGAATCTTGAATCTGGTGTGAAATTATTACGCACAGACGACAACTGAAAGGAGATACAAAATCTCTGTAAAGGAGAAACAGATTTTGCGATTTATTACCAATTCCTTTTAATCAAGCGAAATTAGGATGATCACGCAAATACGACCTTGTCGTTAATTACCGAATTACAGTTTATTACTGGACATATCCAATCATACAAATACGGTTTATTGGGCGAGGGAAAACTTCAAGGAGAAAAATCTAATTGTGTGTGACACTGGTTTTGACAATTAACTCGGATGAAAGTACAGTAAATGATTCTACAAATGTTGTGGGTGCTGCAGGGTACAGGAATTTCCCTTGTGTGACAGGACCAGGAAAACTGGCCAGACTTAAAGTGAAGTGAAAAGTGATATCGCACACAAGTTCTAAAACAGTTAGTTTTTATATTATTCTTAACGGAAACAGTACTTAATCCCAATAACACTGAACCGTAGGAGGATAATGAAATAAAAGCTTAACCATGTTTAAGTGTCTCTAGCCCAGTTGACATCAGTTCACAAACATGTCTAGCACTGAATATTAAATTCTATTTATAGAAGACGAATGAATTACGAAAAAATGTTAACTTACCTAACCAAACCTATCACCGCTAAAGGGAGACTTTTGAAACAAACCTCATACCCACAGACAAACCATCTGCACATGTTGAGTAAGAAGAGGTATTTTAATGGAGAAAAAAAAAAAAAAAAAAAAAACCAGCAGCAGCAGCAGCTGCTGTATTATGAATCCGTTTCTGAAAATTGGCAATGCTTTACAATAAAGACAAAAAAAGTTCCTCCCTCCCTTCAGAAATAGAACAAGGATATTGTAGAAGTCTCGTTCCTTTGCTAACTGGTTAGATGAAAGATTGTCATGGCGTATGAACTTCCATTGTCATTTCTCCCAAGTTAACGACGAAGTCTTAAATTAACATTTTAGTTAACAAAATGAATATTTTGATTGTATTTATACAGTACTTTGTTATGTATATGCATATGTAAAATTATATCGAAGACAATGCTCTTTTATAATTCCAAAAATTAACATTAACAATATTTGGCTAACTGTTTAATGAGCTTACAATAATACACGACATTAATGAAAATACATGCATACAATGGTATATTAACACTGAGCCAATAGTAGTTTTTAACACATACATGCATAAATAAAATTCACCACACTATATATATATATATATATATATATATATATACATATATATATATATATATATATATATATATATATATATATATATATAATATATATATACATATATATATAGACATACATATATATATACATATACATATATACATATATGTATACATATATATATATATATATATATATATATATATATATATATACATATATACATATATATACATATACATAAACATATACATACATATATATACATGCATATATATATATATATATATATATATATATATTATACATATATATATATACATATATACATGCATATATATATAATATTCATATATACATATATACATGCATATATATATATATACATGCATATATATATATATATATACATGCATATATATATACATATATACATGCATATATATATATATATACATGCATATATATATATACATATATACATGCATATATATATAATATACATATATATATATATATATATATATAATATACATATATATATATACATATATACATGCATATATATACATATATACATGCACATATATATATATATATATATATAATATACATATATATACATATATAAATGCATATATATATATATATATATATATATATATATATATATATATTATATACAAGCATATAAATTTATATACATATATATACATTTATATATACATATATATTATATAATATATATATATATATATATATATATATATATATATATATATATATATATATATACCCTAATCGGGTAGTTGAATCAGTACAACTTCAAAAGTTCAAACTCGCAGCAAATATTTTCATGTTGAACAGGCTTTATTAAGTTTTTTATAGTTTATATAGCGAACATCTGTTTTAATGTGAATGGTTTTTAAAATATCCTATTTTATTTTTCATTCCTTATATGGTTTATTTATTTCCTTATTTCCTTTCCTCACTGGGCTATTTTTCCCTGTTGGAGCCCTTGGGCTTATAGCATCTCTTTTCCAACGAGGGTTGTGGCTTGGCTAGTAATAATAATAATAATAATAATAATAATAATAATAATAATAATAATAATATACACATATACACATACATATAAATGTACACAAACTGAATCCAGAGTAAGTATAATATTTAAAAGCGAAAATTTGAATTAATAAAAGTTATTGAATCATGTTAGGACGCTCGCAATCTGGCCGAATTTATTTAAAGTTTCTTGGGCAAGTAGTGTTTCACCTTAAAGAGACTGTGGCTAATACCATACACAGACATAATTGTCGAGGTGTTAGGAATGTAGTCGACGTTGTTTGCCGCTTGAAAGAATGACGCAAGAATACCTCATTAAAAATTGTTCTGTGTCCAGCTTACATCACTATTATGCATGAGCTAATATTAATAAACGGTAGATATTTTTTTACTTAATAAAAATTGCTTTTTTTGTACTTTAATTTACTGCAACAGGCTACAGTATCAAACCAGATATATTACTCTCTTGTAAATACAATCTAGAGTACAGTATACGGTAATTGGACGTAAAAATTACTTATTCATAAAAAAAACGGAAAAAAAATATAAATTAAGATCAAAAGCAATAATTATGTTGAGAGCTTAGTTCTTCCTAAAGTTAACATATGGTATAAATATATCGAGACAATGCGTATACAAAAATAGAAAACGAAATGCTATAAATCTCTCCAAGTAAGATTCAAAGCTTCTACACAAAACTACGATACATAACAGCTTGGGAACAATACATCTTCGGGTACACAGACAGGAGCTAGAGAACCAGGATTAATAGTGTACTTTAACAAGCCTGCTAGAGAAAATCCCCTGGAAGGTCAGCATTACCAGCTGCCGAAGAAGTGATCCAACTCTCATGTTAACAGTTGCCGATAAATACTCAACAGAAGGCTGAGTAATGGATATAGTGTAACAGTCATTCAAGAACAATAAACCACATGAGAGAGAGAGAGAGAGAGAGAGAGAGAGAGAGAGAGAGAGAGAGAGAGAGAGAGAGAGAGAGAGAGAGAGAGAGGTCATTTCAATCTCTTGTATTTAGCAGATTCTTTATTCGTATAAATTTATCTGTGGATTCTTTCAAAATATATAATTAAAGGCTCCTTTCCCCTTACGCCTATTTTTTTCCGGACCTAATCATCATTTCAAGAAAGCACAAGCAACGTTCCTCTACTACTACTCAATAGAGACGAACACACCTTACTGCTGCTTCTCATCCATATGCAAGAGGAGGGCCAACTGCTGTGACAATCAATCACCCAGGCCTCCTACTTGTGAATCTAAGTTTAGCTGTAGCCGAAATGGCGTGTAATCAAGTCAAATGTGGCTCCAGATACTCACAAAAGGGAAACAACTAACAGTTAAGGGAATTATTGAGGTAAATCATTCCTTAATCTACTCATTTAAATATTTGTTTAATTGCTGATTATCTTCATGCTGAAGTATTTTGGTAATACATTTTAATATCTTTAAAATTTAATAACGATCCAAATATACAACTTTATGTAAAATCCTACTTATCTATATATATAAAATGCTTATTTAAAAACTCAAATTCACTTCTTACTTCTGACATAGTAAAGCAATTCATATAAAACTCACAAAATTCCAGTTTAAACAAAAATCAGTACGGATTATAAAATCTCTACTGCCAGGTGCTTACATACTGTAGATTCAAAGCACATACAAAAATGTAATAAATACCAGTCACATTATACGCAGCTATATCAAGTGACTTTTTGTATCCTACCAAACGAATAACTTCTATTTTAACCACGACAAACAAAATATAAGGTTATTAAGACCTCTAAAACCAGCCACTCTGCTTCTCTTTTAAAGTCAAATGTCTAACTTGCCTTTAACGGTCTTGTCGTGAAAGTTTCTCTTAGGTTGGGCTATTCGGACGAGAAAAAAAATGCTCGTCTTGATCATTATAAGTCTTGTTTGGTATTATTGGACAATTAATGTGTAAAAAAATCAGTACTTCATAATCAATATATATCAGCAAGTAATTATTACAAATTAATAAATTAACATTCCCAATTAAACATAACTCTCCACAGTATTCAAACCCGTTATTATTAGCTGATGTATGCGACACAAAATTAACATAAAGCGCTTAATTACATTCCCTAATATAAGATTAAATACCAGTTAATGTAAACAATACTCCATCTAAAAATAAACAAACAAGGGATATGGCTAGGAAACAATGTTATTGATAATCCCTTCAAGATCATTGGCTGGATTTCCTATTTCCCCTTAATATCCCAATTCTTCTCATCAGATGTAAGAACAGTAGTACGCACAATTTGTTATATAAGGTAATATTCGCACACAGATTAAGGCCCATTAAATAGAAAAAAAAAAAAAAATAAAGTAACCCGACGATGCACCGAGTATGAAAAAAAATATCACAAACTGATAATAAAATTAATTGGAAAAACTTATTTTTTAGAAAAATCGTGTTCACCGTAACGACACAGATGCCTCTGTGATTATATAATTTAGCTAAGACATACCAGCGAAAAAAAATGGTAAAAACTAAGTCTCCTACAATTTAAAGAAACATTTAACAGCATTAATAGACAAAGATACATTACCAAGGATCTCGAGTTGACAATCGTGTTACCTTTAAAGTTACAATCACCAACTTTTCTTACCTGTAAAAAAAGAAAACAAAAAGAATTAGTCATCCACATCAAATTTTAAAAACTTCATCCATGAAAATACAATATATTTCTACGATTTTACTGAATTAATAGAGATAAAATTTGGAAATTAAACAGTTACTAATTATATCACATTTATTCATTAATGCAATGCATAGCACGCACAGAATACCAGGAATTTATCAATATTATGTTTGTAAAAGTTAACAAATGTTGTTGTAACCTTATAACCTTGAATATTGGTATATTATTAATTAGACCGTTCTTTTTCTTTGTCTACTTTCTAATCTTGACATCAAATACATGTTCAACGTACAGTAGGCTATGTCTCGTGAATCTTATCTATGCATTTGGTCTTATAAATAGACTTATGTATATGTATATACAAATATATAATTATATAGTTATAGTTATATAAATATATATATATATATATATATATATATATATATATACACATACATATATATATATATATATATATATATATATACACACATACATATATATATATATATATATATATATATATATATATATATATATAGGTGCTACTATAGCGTGAGGTCTACCACACTATAGCGTGAAATCTACCTCCCGTTAGCACTATAGAGTGAGGTCTACTGCTGAGTTATTCGTCCCTCATAGATAAAACACATTTCATATATTTGTTTAAGCAATAAACACTTAATTTAAACATATCTTAGAAATGACTTAAATAGAAAATTGGATTTACAATTACATTAAAAAAAAAGGAATAAAGGTAATGACACAAATAGATCATTGGAATTTTTTTCTCATCACCTTCCAGCATAAGTTATCAAGATGAGACGACCATTACCTTGCATTCTCTTCAGAATTATCGTTTCAGCGTCCAACCACGATCGCTCAACCTCCACCTGGGTAGGCGACATATGGCGGTAGACCTCACGCTATAGTAGCACCTATATATATATATATATATATATATATATATATATATATATATATATATATATATATATATATATATATATATATATATTATATATATAATATATATATATATATATTATATATATAATATATTATATATATATTATATATATATATTATATATATATATATATATATATATATATATATATATATATATATATATATATATATATATATATATATATATATATATATATATATATATATATATATAGGAAATCTCACACTGGATCAGAAGTCCAGCGGTAAATTTTTAGGGATAATTCTTGATAATAAACTAACTTTCTGTGAGCATGTAAATATGACAGTTAATAAAATTGCCAAAGTAATGGGTATCATATATAGATTAAAAGAGTATTTCCCCTTATATATTATAAAACAATTGTATCACTCGTTAGTATCTCCTCACCTAAATTACTGCAATACGGCATGGGGGAGTAGTAGTAGAAATGTCTTGCAACCATTAATTGTAATTCAAAAAAGACTGGTAAGAGTCATAAGCTCCAGTGATTACTTAGCTCATACATCGCCACTCTTCCGGTCTCTCTCGATATTGAAGCTGGAAGACACTTATAAGCTCTCCTTAATGAATATGAGGTTCCAAACACTTATTTGAATAAATTTACAGATTTAAGATGAAAAATAATTCAGGAACAATCAGTTCATCCATATGGAACAAGAAATTCAAACTTAACTCTTCCTTTCATACGTATTAATAGATGCGAGCAATCGTATCTATACCAAGGTATTAAACTTTGGAATACTCTGCCCGCTTATCTAAAGGCACTGCTTAGCGTTCGATCTTTTAAGAAATCATATACAAATCTCCTGTTATCTGGGTATTAAGCTTTATTCATAAATATTTATACTTGCCTACCTAACCACAACGCAAGTATGTTTCATTGTTTAGAATATTTTTTATTTGTAAAACTAATTCTTTTACTGAGTTTTTTGCTTAATATCTAACATTTTTCAATGTATATACCATTAGCTTTCATATACAATCCTTCTTTATCATATAAATATGCATTTCCATTTGTTTTTAGGCTAAGAATCTCATTTATATGTATCTATTTGTATACATATGATTAAGTATATGTATGCGTACATTTTGTATATCTATATCCATATTTACTTTATTTTTTATTTTTACTTAATTGATGATATTATTTTAGTTGTATTATTGCCCGAAGAGCTCTGCTCCACATGGGCTTGGACTGAGTCTTTTTTTCTTTATGTAAATCTTTGTATGTAAATATTTTTTGTCCAATAAACATTATTATTATTATTATTATTATTATTATTATTATTATTATTATTATTATTATTATTATAGATCCAACGTATTTTCGTGAGCTTTTTTCCAAGACTTCAAATAATGAAGGAAAATCTAAAACATTCTGTAATATAATATACTTGTTATAGATTTACCTAAATCATTCGACAACACAACTTCTTCTTTTGGAATTTGGAACGTGAGAGGAAAAAAAAAACGGTACATTACTCAAATCCTTTATTAGCACAAGAACACATAAATTTCCATATATCTCGCGTGTTTCAACAACAAAAGAAAGCTGCCTTTTACTCTAAAAAAAAAAAACGAAATTCCATATAAGTGAACTATTTAAGAGGATTGTTCAACCCACAGTCGAAGAACTTTCACAATAAGGATACTTAATTTAAGTCTCGGAAAGCTAATAATAAAAATGAAGGCTTGGAGGAAGGGAGCTTATACAAACTACGTGGAAGTCTGTGTGAACTACCAGCTGAATCGAAGCTTCTTTGTAACACCGGGCATTTCTATTACAAAATGTGTAACAAGTTGAAGAAAATACTTTTATACGTATTTTTAATGTATTGTTACCCCCAATTTACCTGCGATTAAAATAATTAGGGTCTCCGTATACTTGTAATTATTGCATCCATTCGCCTTATTTGAATTTTAGACGGGAATGAAAACCCCAATTTACCTACTTCCTCTTTCATTTCCGTGTTCATCCTGGAACACTCCTTCAGCAGGGAAAGCAGGTAAATTGGGGTTTTCATTCCCGTCTAAAATCCAAAGAAGGCGAATGGATGCAATAATTACAAGTATACGGAGACCCTAATTATTTTAATCGCAGGTAAATTGGGGGTAACAATACATTAATAAAAATACGTATTAAAGTATTTTCTTCAATGTATTGTTACCTCCAATTTACCTGCGATTAAAATAATTGGGGTCTCTGTATACTTATTGCATCCATTCGCCTTATTTGGATATTAGACGTGAATGAAAACCCATATTTACCATTAGGGTATCTGAATACGTATTGCATCCATTCGCCTTCTTTGGATTTTAGACGTGAATGAAAACCCCAATTTACCTTCGAATAATGAATTAATTTGAGTCTCTATACTTTTAACTGTTATTGCATCCATTCGCTTTATTTGGATTTTAGACGTAAATGTTAATATTTCACTTTTCTTTATAATTTGAACACACTCATAATATATATATATATATATATATATATATATATATATATGTATATATATATATATATATATATACATATATATATATATATATATATATATATATATATATATATATATATATATATATATATATATATAAAATCTCCAAATGAGAAAACAATGGCCACTTCTCACCGCCATATAAACTCCTCTCTCTCTCTCTCTCTCTCTCTCTCTCTCTCTCTCTCTCTCTCTCTCTCTCTCTCTCTCTCTCTCTCTCCACACTATTTATTTTCCTTGCACTCTCTCACACTTCTTGTAAAATAAGGTTCTTCAATTCCAATAACCGTTTCTCACCATCAATACATTAAAGAATCTTCCTCTCCTACTTCCCCCAAACACTTTACAATTAAGGACCTTTTCCCACCACACTGTAACAATCTATACCTTCCACAAGACGAAACCATCCCAAAAAAATATCGAATCCTTTCATTTTACCGTTTTTGTCCTTTCAAATCTTCTTATACCACATAACCTACGCACATAGACCATGCTAAATGCTTAATTTAATTTTATTTGTATACCACATATACTCGACTGCCATTATTTTTTTTCCAAAAAATACCTAAACGAATCAACTCTTATTCTACCGTAATTTTTGAGTACCGGGTACACTATAGTTTAGTTACAAGGTGTTGCCACATTTCTAATGCAGCCTAGAAAATGCCACATCCTCTCGGAGTGTAGGTTATCATAGCTTACCCTGCATAACTGAAATAAATAGCTAAAATAGTAAAACTCTACTAGACAAAGTAGGGTGTATGTGTATTTGCGTGTATGACTTTTCCCGATTTTTATGAATGTAGTCCTTGTCTCCTAACGCATATCAAAATATTATGAGTCAAATTATTTCACGTTGTTACTAAAACTCCTGATCTATTACTCAAGTATTTCCTTATCCTTACTAGTTTCTACTTTTCCCTAATACGAGTGATATTTGTTTTACTACATGTACTTCGATATTATCATACTCTATTGGAAAAATACCTTCCAATACATCTTTTGACTAACTATCCAGCTTCGTCAAACAAACACACGCACACACATACATACACACACACACACACACTATATATTTATATATATATATATATATATATATATATATATATATATATATATATATATATTGTGTGTATACTTTAGTTTGGATAAGATTGCTACATACAAGGAGGATTCCTAAATCATACAAAACAAACCTATCTTATCCACATGTACTTTTATGAAGAAAATCTCGTCTGGATTATTTTCACCCATTTCTTTTTTCAATAAAATCCAAACTTTCATAAGCATCTCCGGGTATAATATACAACGTAATTATCCTTTTAAAGGGAATAAAATCTTCAGGAAGAAAAATCTTTTGTGCAACCCTTTTAGGTGACTTGTGAAATCACCCAATCTTAAAGCAATTGGGTGTTTTTCTTTATCTTGAGCAACTTTTGACGTCAATACAGGACATGAAAAATTTTAAGGGCTTTGTTGACATCTGGACCATACCTAACTTGCTTCATACAATAATCATTAGATTTGAGAGAGAGAGAGAGAGAGAGAGAGAGAGAGAGAGAGAGAGAGAGAGAGAGAGAGAGAGAGAGAGAGAGAGAGAATCTAGCAATGTACCTATTGTGTACAGTATACTATCAACCACCCAAATTTAGATATTATTTCTGAGTTTGTAATGATTAAACTCACGATACTTTAATTGCATTTTTAAGACTTAGGATACTTTGTATCGTTGCATAACAAATTATCTTACAATTTTTTAGTTAAGCAGCAATTTATATATATATTCTTCTTTGCAAAGATTTGAAGGTGGAAATAATTTTTTCTTATAAATTAGTGAAGCATTATAATTTTACCAGCTTCTTTGTCTGCCAACTTTTTAAAATTTTTGCATGCTAATTAGTAGGAATTCAGGATTAAGTATCATGTACTATATAGGGTGTGCGCATCTAAAAATTAAACATTGCACTGATGTTAAATCGCATCACCCTCCACCATCTCTCATACATTTTCCTGATCCTTGTAAAATTTGCCGTAATTAACGGAGAGTAACGAGCCGTCACTTAACCCTCTAACATTCCCTTTGGATAGGTCTTTGTTTCCATGTATCATTACGTATCCCTTCCAAGGGAAAAACATCATCTCTTCTCAGTATCATTCATTTCTCTTCTTTTCGAGGAAACACAAAAGCCTTTATTATCTTCAGGAGAGCCTGAGTTGAAGTGGGAGCCTCTTTGGGTACTCTGTTCTTTTGCGTATTTCAAGTACTGGGGGATTACTTTATTACGGTATTATAGTTACCATTATAATCATTATGGTTAACGACGTTTTTGTGGTTATGCAACTTCTGTTATTGTTGTTTTTCGTTATCCTATTCATTTAACTTTTTCTTTTTTTGTACAGAAAGACCTCAACCTACAAAATTATTAGGTTCCAAGAAACTGTAAGTTGAATTTTGTCGATGGGTAGGCTTCATCTAAATGACATGCCTACGATTTTTAGCTGTAAAAGTCACCAAATAGTCCTCTTTCATAAGGCAAATGTCGTCTTGCTTACTGTATAAAGTCACATATTGTTTAATTACAGTATTACTTTATGAACTTTCGTTACAGTATCTGAGATTTAGGATTTCAGTTGGATTGTGTTTGTATCTGGATTTTTTCAAGTCGAATGCTTGTAAGTTGAAAACTTACTGCAAAAAATTGTCATTAAATTTCAATTGACAATAAGATAAAAGATATTATCATTAGTATCATTATTGCGCAAAGCTCCCAGTCTTCCAAGACAGGAGCATTATGGAAAAATGTATACATATTTTACTAAGTCTCTCAAAAGGTGGTGACCGTTCGGACGCTTCTCTAAAGTTACGTTGGTCTTTGCCAGTCTCCAATCACAGAACTCTTGCGTTAAATTTCCTGGATGAGATTAAACAGTAACACTTTATTTAAAGGCTGTTTACATTAACTAAAAAAACAGCATTATTCTCTCTCTCTCTCTCTCTCTCTCTCTCTCTCCCTCTCTCTCTCTCTCTCTCTCTCTCTCTCTCTCTCTCTCTCTCTCTCTCTCTCTCTCTCTCTCTACGCATTAAACTAAGTGGAAGGAAAAGGTCTATGTTTACAAGACTTAGCTTTATACCTCAGCCTTCTCGAATTTCTGATTTGAACTTGTGCGTTCGGAGAATAAACTTTTAACATAAATGTTTTTAAAACAGGGCTTAGGAAAGCGTTCACTCCGTAGATAAATAACATGATGACTTCGGAATCATGCTTAATGTACTTTATTTATGCTGTCTGATCAACTTTCATACAAGATATTGTCATCACATCTTAGATGACGTGTAATAAAGCCAAAGAATCTTCTTACGTCATTATATATTTGAAATATTTACTTACAAATAAAGTTTAAAGGTGTGTCTGGTTTAAGTCCCAGTTTCGTCATAATATAATAGATGCTCACCAGAAAAACGTCAGCCGGGTAAGGCCAAACCCAACGCCCAACTGTGGTGCCCGACTACAGTAGTAACCTCCCCATTAAACAGCTTAAACTCACGGTTCCGGGCGGGGATCGATCTGCTACCACTGTAATTGCCAGGAAATATTTGAACACAAAAGATAAAGAACGCAACACCATCGGAATCCTGCTTATAGTTTGTTATGAAACGACAGCCCTTCCTCTTCTTCTCACACCGAGAAAGGAGAGAGATTATAACAATCTTTTAATGGACTTCTTTAGGGACGACAAACTTTACTCTCAAAGATATAAGAAGTTAACTAAACTTTTCCAAACTTACATAAGACTATTATCAGCATGAAGGCACAATAATCGGGATAAAACTTTAAAAAACTATTTCATTTCTTAGGGTTAGCGTGAAAAATAAATTATCTATGCACTGACTACTCCTTACTCTTTCTGATTATAACTATAACCTGGCGTATTTACTTCGATTTTCAATAGCGCAATCATTTATACTTCAATTTAATTTAATGAAATGTGACATATAAAAATTAAACAGAACAATTCGGATACAAAAATTAAATTTCTCCATTCAAAGGACTAAAGAAGACTCACTTTCTTTATAGTGTATGTTATGCAAAAGGGTAAAATCAGACCAAATTGATGATTCAATTTGAAAATATCAATATTCAAGAAAAAATACAAATATTCGTGTTTACGTGACATTCCATATATATATATATATATATATATATATATATTATATATATATATATATATATATATATATATATATATATATATGTGTGTGTGTGTGTGTGTGTGTGTGTGTGTGTGTTTATATATACATGGATAAAACATACTTTACGCTGAATATAGAGTTGCAACAAAAATTCCAGACCAGAATATGTTGTATTCTCGATGCAACAAAATATATATTTGGACAAGCACCCTGGCAGTTCAGTCCACCACCAAAGTAAACTGATATCTATGTTGTTAAGCGAGGTTAAGACGATGCCTGTGTGTGTGTGTGTGCTGTGTGTGTGTGTGTGTGTGTGTGTGTGTGTGTGTGTGCTATTTGAGTGAAATTCCGTTGAGGAAGAAGATATATCCCCAATACCAAAAGAAAAAGTACTCTCGATTAATTAATTTATTATTACTCTATGTTGCACCCCTGCAGTTGTGCACACAAGCTAATATACAACACGGCATAAAAACACATTCGCAACAAACACCAGCATTCTTTCTCTCTCACAAATATATAAATAAAAGTCCGTTACGAAGCTTATGCTACGAATGTAAAATATGATGATGGAATAATGTAAAAAAAAAGTATGGAGAATAAACAGAAACGAATTTGATATGCTGAGAGAAAAGCCGAGTGATATAATAGAAACAAGAAAGGAAGCAGGGTATGTGCAAAAGATGGCAATGACTCAACTTGTCAATAGATGCCAAAACTGAACTGGTTAATGCTTTGTTGAGCTAAATTTCTTTTAAAGGTATTAAACTCATGATTTTTAAAGAACAGTTATGTAGACTATTTGCATGTATACTTAGCAGAAACTAATTGAAATGGTGAGGTATATGGATATTTAATTGAAATGGTGAGGTATATGGATATTACAAGTGTTTGAAAAATGTACAATTCAGCATTGTAAAAGGGATGGAGGTAAAGGAAGACCTAAAATGTTTGGATAATGGTGCGAAAGGGATGGCGAGGAAAGGAGCCACAGTGTTTAAAATTCATTGGTATAAAAATCCAGTTATATATCGTTGTATTTTAAAAACACAGGAACTTTCGCACTGTTTTCAAAGTGCTTCTTCGGCTGAAGAATGAAATGATTCACAACTGTTCGAAAGCAACCCGAAAACTAATATCAGAAACAAGATAAAAGTTATTAAACAGCCAAAGTAGGAGTCAAACCTAAAACATCAGATGAAGAAAATAATGCTGTTGCCACTGTCAAGACATTTCACTCGTTGGATTTTTCATATCCATTAATAGTAAACAAAGACTATACTTGAAGATGGGAATAACTGCAATCTATCAAAATTTATTTCTAAAGAAATTGTCAGTGTAAGTATTACCAGTGATAATGATAGAAATAATATTATCGTCTATTATAATCATTGAAATAAACAGAAGAATTCTCTGGAGACACACAAATCAGAGATGGCTGCCACTCCGAGAAAAATGTGAAAGTTAATATCCTTAATAATTAAAATCTAATTAGAAATCGGATGAAGCCACAAAGATAAAAAATTGATTAAGACCTTTTCGAGATGAATTCTCCGACAATCCTAAGATCCTCATAAATTCCTCTCATGGAGTTAATTAACAATGGATAGAAGAGGCTAATTTTATCAATGCATACACGCGCATTTCCATATATAAATATCGTGCACACACACACACACACACACACACACATATATATATATATATATATATATATATATATATATATATATATATATATATATATACACACACACACACACACACACACATATATATATATATATATATATATATATATATATATATATATATATATATATATATGTGTGGTCGTAAATTCTTTCATTATGAAAGAACTATCTCAAAATACTCTAGTCCTTACAACCAAAATTAAGTTTCTCTTGATCTAGGTTCACTCTACAGCCTACACTGACCTCTTACTAGTTTCTGCTTTATACAAGTATTTGTCCACCTTTCAAATGTTCTTCAGCCTTATATAAAATTCATCTCAACAGCCTCAGTTTTTTCTTCACATTAATTTTCACAAAAGAGAGTTGACTCAAAAATGCCTGCACACATTGTTTCCTTGGCGTCCAGAGGCATTTGAAGTCTTTTGAAAATCTTTGGCACATATCCTGCTACCTTCATCCCCTCCACATATTACGTGGCTCACCACATTTCTGCTACCTATATTGCTTCACCTCTTCTGTGACTCATTTTTCTAACCTAACCAAATAAACTTTTTCCATTTTTGTACATTCCAAATCATCTATTATCCTCCATTGATTCATCTTCCTGGTTTCTATCTATCCTCATATTAAAACTTCCTCCTTTTTCAAAAAGTTTTGCTAGTTTCAGCAGTGACTCTTTACCATCTTCAATCAGTGAAGATATAAAATTATCAACTCTTCCACTTTCTATTCTTAGTCCGACTGATTTATCCCAAACGTTGCATCTACTGTACATCTAATTTCTTTACTCCAACTTTTCATAATTCTCAATCAATGAAGTTACAGAACACCTATTTAGACCTTGCCTTCTTTCTTCAGAAATACTTTTCCACAAACCAAGTCACGCCTTCAAATTAGTCTAAAACATACTTCACTTCCATGGAAGAAATATCCAATTAATCTTAACAGCAACTAATCGTTATCCTCAAAACCGCTTACATTACATATTTATTGATTCTTCAATAAGATATTTTGCAAAGTAAAAAAAATACCAAAAACAAGTTTTCCATTTACTTTCAAACTTCATATACAGCACTTAAATAACAAACGGTGGATTCAAATTTGACTGTTATTGCCACCAAACTAAGATGTTATGCCATGCAATATAAGCTATGTGAACTATAAATATCCCCATTCTTGAGCCGAATAACTATTTCTACATGGCCTTGGCATAAATAAATCGTCTGTAAAAAAAGTATACCAATAAAGAAGACCTGGAAATACAACCCTAAAAGTTAAACCTAAATTCATTGTAGAGGAAACAAAGCCAGTCTTACAACAACTGAAACAGGAATAAAGCAACATCTACATAAACACTATGGATCAAACACTCCAGATGGAAGGTGAATGGAACTTATGAAAAGAAATTCAAACCCATTAGTAAAATCGTCAATGCGGTTATTCATAAGGAAGCCCTTTAAGGGCATCCAACGCCTACGTCACCCTTGATCTTGCGCTAAAATTAACTTCACTTGTCTCTATCTTCATCTCTTTCTTAATACCCCCAAAAAGCGCACAGTTATATAGAGTAAAGAAAATTGGTTAAACGGTTAAGAAGGGTTTCATAAATATGTTACATTAGGATAAAGAGACTGACGGAACATACATTTTTAAGAGACAAAAGTTACGAACATATAAAATAAGCCGGTCAGTAAATGAGGTTCATCGTCTCCCCTGTCATTTATTAGTTAATTAATATTAATATTTGCAGCTCAAACAACATATTAAATTCAAATACAAATGTTCAATCTTCCATAATGAAGTCGGTGAAATATACTATTCATACAAGTAATGAAAACATTATAATAACCTCTTAATTTTATTAAAGGTTTTATTTATTCAGTTTTGATGCAATATTCTAAATGACATACTCGATGATAATTTCATTTCGAATACGCTTATCAAGATAATTTCCCATCAAACCAATTTTGATATACATGTTGTACTTCGTCAGTAATATAGAAACCCTGGATATGAAATAGATTTTCACGATCCAACAGACATTCAATCTTCTCCAATTGGTAGAAACTTATTTTCATAATGATTTAGGTGAAGGGTTTGCATGCTATGCTAACACCTTCTTAAACATTACCCTCATTCCATTTACTTTTGTTTCAGGTACAGAAGAACGCTGAATGTTGAATAATAGGCATAATAAGTGCTTTAAAAAATAAAAAATAAACATACATAAA